>NC_050570.1:9467399-9652399 GCF_013265735.2 Oncorhynchus mykiss
CATGGGCAGGAAGGGACCTGATCCTAGATCAGCACTCCTACTTTGAGACGCTTTGTGAATACGTTGTCTGCTTGATGAAGCTAGCACCCCTATGGCTTTTATAGACTATAAATGAGGTCTCACAGATTTCTCCCTCAACCCAAGCCCAAAGGCAGAATACACTATGAAACTTCAAGGCAAGTCCTCTTTTATTTTCTCGAGTTGTTTTTATGGAAATGTCCACTGCCAAAAAGTAAATTCGTGCAATCCCTGATGAATTACAAATGCTTCAGAAGTCAGCTAAAACTGAAGTGGTTGGCACAGTCATGCTTTCTTTAGTAACTTTAGTCATGACAATACTTTGCCAGGGTCGCCCCTACGTGAAACTCCGGGCACAAAAACAAAACATTGTTTTCTGTTCACTTTCATCAAGCTTCTCTGTGGGGTAATTGAAAGCAGAGATGATGGCCAGGCCCATTCCATGACAATTTTAGAAATATTCCAGGCATTTCTAAAATTAGCTTGACACCAAACACCATCAGTAGCTGATGCCGGGCCGACCCCCAGAGAGGACGTTTTTTTTATGGAGGTCAACGAGAGAGCTTTGAAATTGGTTAACAAAAAATGTAATGGCTTATTTGATCGAATATACGTTTTGTAATGCTTAGTCTGTTATAACTGTAGTGATATAAATAGGACACGTGGAATCCCAGCAATTTTGACAAAAAAAAACTTTATATGGGAGTTGTGCCTGTTGTTCACACATTCATCTGCCCTCTCATTGCCTAGAATGGTCACACCTGATCTTACCTCCTCCCACTTTCTTCAATTTTTTAAGACATTTATTTTGAATTGTTACAGCAGTCACTTGATCAATCAGTAGTATCTGATCAATATAATGGATAATCTGTGCCGACTTCCAGCTGTTGACCTTTTAACCTGGTGAGTTTAATGTACCGCCCTCAATAATGTCTGTCTCTGTCACTAATAATAAACAATTGGGTTAGCATGACATGAGATGAGCCTTAACCTTCTGTCTCTACCTCATCTGCTTCCCTCTTTCACGGTTTACCTCCACTGCCTCTCTCTATACTCCCTTCTCTCTCCCTAAGTTCTAATTGGAAAGCTGGAAGAGGTGTACGGCTGGCAGGTCTTTAGTGTTAAACTACTGGGAGATTGAGTAAGGGAGTTGTGTTAGGGGGTGAACATAGAAATCCATTGTGTGTGCAGTAGAAACGAGGGTAATATCTATCTCCTCCTCCTTACAGTCAGTGTTGATGCAGTGGTTGGGTTCCTCAGGGAACCTTGTGAGGGAACTCTTAACTGCATCACAAATTGCACCCTATGTCAGGGATCATCAACTAGATTCATCCGCGGGGACCATTTTTTCATATTATATTATCCCAAACACACCGCCCAGGCAACGAAGGAGTGGTTTCGTAAGAAGCATTTCATGGTCCTGGAGTGGCCTAGCCAGTCTCCAGATCTCAACCCCATAGAAAATCTTGGAGGGAGTTGAAAGTCCGTGTTGCCCAGCAACAGCCCCAAAACATCACTGCTCTAGAGGAGATCTGCTTGGAGGAATGGGCCAACATACTTGCAACAGTGTGTGAAAACCTTGTGAAGACTTACAGAAAGCGTTTGACCTCTGTCATTGCCAACAAAGGTTATATAACAAAGTATTGAGATAAACTTTTGTTATTGACCAAATACTTATTTTCCACCATAATTTGCAAATAAATTCATTAAAAATCCTACAATGTGATTTTCTGGATTTTTTTTCTCATTATGTCTGTCATAGTTGAAGTGTACCTATGATGAAAATTACAGGCCTCTCTCATCTTTTTAAGTGTGAGAACTTGCACAATTGGTGGCTGACTAAATACTTTTTTGACCCACTGTAGTGTACTACTTTAGACGAGGCTCCTGCCCCCATATAGTGTACTACTTTAGACCAGGCTCCTGCCCCCATATAGTGTACTACTTTAGGTGAGGCTCCTGCCCCCATATAGTATACTACTTTAGACCACGGTCCCCATATAGAGTACTACTTTAGACCAGCCCCCCCATATAGTGTACTACTTTAGACGCCCCTCCCATATAGTATACTACTTTAGACCAGCACCCCCCATATAATGTACTACTTTAGACCAGCACCCCCCATATAATGTACTATTTTAGACCAGGCTCCTGCTCCCATATAGTGTACTACTTTAGACCAAGCTCCTGCCCCCATATAGTGTACTACTTTAGACCCCCCTCCCATATAGTGTACTACTTTAGACCAGGCTCCTGCCCCCATATAGTGTACTACTTTAGACCAGGCTCCTGCCCCCATATAGTGTACTACTTTAGACCAGGCCCCTGCCCCATATAGTGTACTACTTTAGACCAGGGCCCCCATATAGTGTACTACTTTAGACCAGCCCCCCATATAGTGTACTACTTTAGACCAGGCTCCTGCCCCCATATAGTGTACTAGTTTATATCAGGGCCCCACCCTCTCCCATATAGTGTACTACTTTAGACCCCCCTCCCATATAGTGTACTACTTTAGATCAGGGCCCCACCCCCCTCACATAGTGTACTACTTTAGACCCCCTCCCATATAGTGTACTACTTTAGACCAGGCCCCCCCATATAGGGTACTACTTTAGTCCAGGCTCACCCCCCATATAGTGTACTACTTTAGTCCCCCCCATATAGTGTACTACTTTAGTCCCACCCCCCATATAGGGACTACTTTAGTCCCCCCCATATAGTGACTACTTTAGTCCAGGCCCACCCCCCATATAGGGACTACTTTAGTCCCCCCCATATAGTGTACTACTTTAGTTCAGGCCCACCCCCCATATAGTGACTACTTTAGTCCAGGCTCACCCCCCATATAGTGTACTACTTTAGTCCCCCCCATATAGCTTACTACTTTAGTCCAGGCCCACCCCCAATATAGTGTACTACTTTAGTCCCCCCCATATAGGGTACTACTTTAGTCCAGGCTCACCCCCCATATAGTGACTACTTTAGTCCAGGCTCACCCCCCATATAGTGTACTACTTTAGTCCCCCCCATATAGCTTACTACTTTAGTCCAGGCCCACCCCCAATATAGTGTACTACTTTAGTCCCCCCCATATAGTGTACTACTTTAGTCCAGGCCCACCCCCCATATAGGGACTACTTTAGACCAGCCCCCCAATATAGTGTACTACTTTAGACCAGCCCCCCCCCCCCCCCCCCCCCCGTATAGTGTACTACTTTAGTCCAGGCTCCCCCATTTAGGAACTACTTTAGACCAGGGCCCCCACATATAGGGTACTACTTTAGTCCAGGCCCACCCCCCATATAGGAACTACTTTAGTCCAGCCCCCTCCCCCCCCCCCTCCATGTAGTCTACTACTTTAGACCAGGCCCACATATAGTGTACTACTTTAGACCCCCCTCCCATATAGCGTACTACTTTAGACCAGCCCCCCCCCCATATAGCGTACTACCTTAGACCAGCCCCCACCCATATAGCGTACTACCTTAGACCAGCCCCCCCCTTCCATATAGTGTACTACTTTAGACCAGCCCACCAATATAGTGTACTACTTCATATGGGGGACTCTGGTTTAAAGTAGTACCCTATATGGGGGGCTCTGGTCTAGTGAACTACTTTAGACTCCCCCCCATATACAGTATTTTACTACTTTAGACCAGCCCCCCCCATATAGCGTACTGCTTTAGACCAGCCCCCCCCCCCCCCCTATAGCGTACTGCTTTAGACCAGCCCCCCCCCCATATAGCGTACTACTTTAGACCATCCCCCCCCATATAGCGTACTACTTTAGACCAGCCCCCCCCCCCATATAGCGTACTACTTTAGACCAGCCCCCCCCCCCATATAGCGTACTACTTTAGACCAGCCCCCCATATAGCGTACTACTTTAGACCAGCCCCCCCATATAGCGTACTACTTTAGACCAGCCCCCCCATATAGCGTACTACTTTAGACCAGCCCCCCCATATAGTGTACTACTTTAGACCATCCCCCCCATATAATGTACTACTTTAGACCAGCCCCCCCATATAGTGTACTACTTTAGACCAGCCCCCCCCATATAGCGTACTACTTTAGACCATCCCCCCCCCATATAATGTACTACTTTAGACCAGCCCCCCCATATAGCGTACTACCTTAGACCAGCCCCCCCTTCCATATAGTGTACTACTTTAGACCAGCCCACCAATATAGTGTACTACTTCATATGGGGGACTCTGGTTTAAAGTAGTACCCTATATGGGGGGCTCTGGTCTAGTGAACTACTTTAGACTCCCCCCCATATACAGTATTTTACTACTTTAGACCAGGGCCCATGGGGCTTTATTCAAAAGTAGTGAACTATAAAATGGAATAGGGTACAGCCCTCCGTACTCTCTCTGGTTTTTGTGGCCTCTCACCACTTCCTTAACAAGCTGGTCTATCCTTTAGTGATGGTAGCCTAACCTCCTGAGAATGTGTCTGTTTTACCATAGGCTTTTGACTGTGTGGTGGAACAACACTAACAAAAACACATCCAGAATACTATTTGGGCTCTGAAGTGATGTTTTTTTTTTGAGGCTGTGCGTAGTGACCCAGGTCTGGGCATGGCCCCCCTCTCCACCTGCACACACACACACACACACACAGACACACACACACACACACACAACCCACCCATTCTTCTAATGTCAACCAGCTGTAGATTTCAGTTGCAAAGGATCCCCCGCCCTCTCCTCCTTTCACTTTCAGGCCCTCACTTTCTGTGTGGCCCTTTCATGTAGGATTAGTTCCACACCCACTGAGGAACACAGGGCAGTATCCGCTCAGGGCATATTGATGGGATATGAAGGCCATTATTTACGTCATGGTAGGAGTCAGTGGAGGGAGAAGGCTAGACAGCAGGTTGTAAATTACATTTGCATTTGCCTCATGTGTTTTTGAGGTCTGTCATTCTCAGATGAAAGCAAAGAAGAGAGGCAGCAAACAGGGGCAAAGCCATTGCTAAGGCATTCCATCTAACGTCCAGTGACGTCATTGGGAAGAGATTGACGGTAGAAGATTGAACCAAAACACAGATTATCCTTTATTTTGATCAGATACTCAAGTGGCCGCTCTAAAAATTAAAATAAATGTATTCAAAAATGGAAGGCAGAAAGAAGGAGGCAAGGTCAGGTGGGACCATTCTATCCACGGTTTCCACTAGTTACCACAGCCACAAAGCTGTTTTGTAAGATTTCATGAAAACAAAAATGTGTTTTTTGAT
The DNA here is from genome assembly GCF_013265735.2 of Oncorhynchus mykiss. Lineage (NCBI taxonomy): Eukaryota > Metazoa > Chordata > Actinopteri > Salmoniformes > Salmonidae > Oncorhynchus > Oncorhynchus mykiss. Next base: position 9,472,666 of record NC_050570.1, read on the forward strand.
TTTAATTTAAAGTTAGGTTTAGGCATGAAATATGTTGGGTTCATGACTTTGTGGCTGTGGTAACTACTGACGAACTGAAAGAACTCAGATATAAAGTGTTTATTCTCGAAGTTGCCAGGATGTTACGTGTCCTAATTATATCAGTACACTCCTAACAACCTAATGATTACAAAACTTCCATTCTATCAACTAAATTCGACACTCTCATTGACCTCCATACCAACACTTGCTTGGTTAGCGAAAAGTAAGAAAAAAAACGCCACCTGCTGGACAAGACAGATTCTGGGCCCAGTTACCCCTCTTGCTTTGCCTGTTCTTCTCTGACCAAAATGATGTTGTCGGCGATGGCTGAGAATTTACTTCAAAGGACCTTTTGGTCTGATAGCTGTTTCTTGCCAAAGGAGCGGAACACATCAATCTCATAAAACCTTTCCAGCAATAGTAAGCTGTGGTGTATTATTAGTGCCAGATGTTTTTAAGGTCAACTGCCCCTTAGAAATCAATTTCTCTGGTTTAAACAGCCTACGTGGGTTAGAAACATTAATTCTAGTCTCAAAAGTGACTTAAAAAATTGGATAATTTTGGTCATAAAGTCTGTCTCGTCCAAAACCGAGTTTTGTAAGTGAGTTCGTCATAATTTACTGGAGGGTTGGGTATGGATTACAACCATGCACACTTGCCCACTAACATGAGAGAAGCAGCTGTACGGATTGCGCTCTATCCAATCATATAGCAGCCAGAACCTCCAGACAGTGAGACAGACCTGCCTGTTGCGCACAAAAAAATGCTGGGTAAATGGTAGACAGAACACAGGTTTTTTACCCAGATAGTTGGGTCAATTAGTTGGGTTATTGAGTTATTATCCACCGGATCAGAAGACTGGAGGCGTGGCTTAGTAGGGCCGTTGCTTTCAGCTGATTATTTTTAGCCACCCATTTAGAGTATATGTAATGCTGGTTGATCTGTTCTATTGTATTGTCAGCACCAACTAGGGTTGAGCACTGGTCATTTTGTATTGAAACGTGGCTTAGAAAAGTAAAACACACAATGTGGCATAACATTAAATGAACATTGTAATTTTTAATGTAGAAACATTGCATGATTAACCGGAATGACATTTACTCACAGGTGGCCAAAAATACTTATCTGAAAGCGAAACTCCCAATAGCTCACGTCTCCTGAAAATAACCTATGGATTACATTAAAAAAGACCCACAAGTTGGGTTAACCCAGCACGAAGGGAAATAAAAACAACAACTGATGGTTAAATTAACCCATGATTGGGTAATCCAAAGGTGTGGCCTATTGGGGGCATGGCTTTCAGATACTCATTTTTGGCCACTCGCGAGAGTAAATATAATTTATATTCATTTGCACACTGCAAATTTCAATTTTCTTTCAATATTGTTGCACATTACGTATTTTAATATAAAATGTAAAACATTATTAATTAAATATTATAACAAAGTGGTAATTATATATGTAGCTCCCTTCAGTAACCACGAGCACAACCGTTCCATGATTTTAACTGGTGGCTTTATTCTGTAGTTTTAGTCAGAATTATCACCTTCCGTGAGAACTATAAAGTAAATGAAAAATACAGTTAAGCACACTCTTACAACCTCCTTATCTTACGAGTGACTTATTAGCTTGGTATAACTATGAAGTGCTTACATACATAACAGTTTAACCGGCGTTTTAACGGGTTCAGATTAAACACATGAATAAGGAAAAAATACCTCATTGGCTGCTTATTACAGAAGGGAGGAAATCAAACTTCACACTTATTATTCCTGGCATGACTAAAATACACTCTTCAACCATTATGAACTACACCCGATGACATGAAAACTTAGCTAACGCAGTGCAGGATTGCCTTCCCTCCAAAAGTGTGTTGCTACAATAAGGATCCCCGTTACAACAGTATTAGCTACGTAGTTCCGCTTGTATTATCATTTCCCCCGCACAGCGGACACGTAAACAATTCAAACAAAAGACAACGATATAACCTGTAAGTCTACAGTAACTGTCAGTTACAATATATACAGTTGAATTTGGAAGTTTACATACACATTAGCAAAATACACTTCAACTCAGTTTTCACAATTTCTGACATTTAATCCTAGTAAAAAGTCCCTGTCTTAGGTCAGTTAGGATCACCACTTTATTTTAAGAATGTGAAATGTCAGAATAATAGTAGAGAGAATGATTTGTTTCAGCTTTTATTTCTTTCATCACATTCCCAGTGGGTCAGAAGTTTACATACACTCAATTAGTATTTGGTAGCATTGCCTTTAAATTGTTTAACTTGGGTTAAACATTTTGGGTAGCCTTCCACAAGCTTCCCACAATAAGTTTGGTGAAGTTTGGCCCATTCCTCCTGACAGAGCTGGTGTTTGCAGGCCTCCTTGCTCGCACATGCTTTTTCAGTCCTGCCCACAAATTTTCTATAGGATTGAGGTCATGGCTTTGTGATGGCCACTCCAATACCTTAACTTTGTTGTCCTTAAGCCATTTTGCCGCAACTTTGTGAGTATGCTTGGGGTCATTGTCCATTTGGAAGACCCATTTGCGACCAAGCTTTAACTTCCTGACTGATGTCTTGAGATGTTGCCTCAATATATCCACATAATTTTCCATCCTCATGATGCCATCTATTTTGTGAAGTGAACCAGTCCCTCCTGCAGCAAAGCACCCCTATAACATGATGCTGCCACCCCGTGCTTCACAGTTGGGATGGTGTTCTTCTGCTTGCAAGCATCCCCCTTTTTCCTCCAAACATAACAATGGTCATTATGGCCAAACAGTTCTATTTTTGTTTCATCAGACCAGAGGAAATATCTCCAAAAAAGTACAACCTTTGTCCCCATGTGCAGTTGCAAACCGTAGTCAGGCTTTTTTTATGGAGGTTTTGGAGCAGTGACTTCTTCCATGCTGAGAGGCCATTCATGTTATGTCGATACAGGACTCGTTTTACTGTGGCTATAAAATCCTTTGTACCTGTTTCCTCCATTATCTTCACAAGGTCCTTTCTGTTGTTCTGAGATTGACTTTCACTTTTCGCACCAAAGTACATTCATCTCTAGGAGACAGAACGCGTCTCCTTCCTGAGCGTTATGACGGCTGCGTGGTCCCATGGTGTTAATACTTGCGTACATTTGTTTGTACAGATGAATGTGGTACCTTCAGGTGTTTGTAAATTGCTCCCAAGGATGAACCAGACTTGTGGAGGTCTACCATTTTTTTTCTGAGGTCTTGGCTGATTTATTTAGATTTTCCCATGATGTCAAGCAAAGAGGCACTGAGTTTGAAGGTAGGCCTTGTAATGAATCCACAGGTGCACCTCCAAATCAGAAGCTTCTAAAGCCATGACATAATTTTCTGGAATTTTCCAAGCTGTTTAAAGGCAGAGTCAACTTAGTGTATGTAAACTTCTGACCCACTGGAATTGTGATACAGTGAATAATAAGTGAAATAATCTGTCTGTAAACAATTGTTGGAAAAATTACTGAAAAAATCTCTGAAGCTGGAGACTCTTACCTCCCTCACTAGCTTTAAGCACCAGCTGTCAGAGCAGCTCACAGATCACCTGTGATCTGCTCCTTTGCACCCCAGTATCACAACCTGCACATTAATCTTCTGCACATCCTACCATTCCAGTGTTTAATTGCTATATTGTAATTACTTTGCCACCATGGCCTATTTATTGTATACATCTCTTATCCTACCTCATTTGCACATGCTGTATATAGATTTTCCTACTGTATTATTGATTTTATGTTTCTTTACTCCATGTGTAACTCTTTGTTGTTGTATGCGTCCTACTGCTATGCCTTATCTTGGCCAGGTTGCAGTTGCAAATGAGAACATGTTCTCAACTAGCCTACCTGGTTAAATAAAGGTGAAGTAAAATTTTTTTTTTAAAAACTGCCACTTTTAGTGAGTTTGGTGCACATCCGGTGGATAGAGAGCCGTTTATTATGTTCAACATAGGAGGGCCAAGCACAGGAAGCAGCTCTTTCAGTAGTTTAGTTGGAATAGGGTCCAGTATGCAGCTTGAACGTTTAGAGGCCATGATTATTTTCATCATTGTGTCAAGAGATATACAGTGTCTTGCGAAAGTATTCGGCCCCCTTGAACTTTGCGACCTTTTGCCACATTTCAGGCTTCAAACATAAAGATATAAAACTGTATTTTTTTGTGAAGAATCAACAACAAGTGGGACACAATCATGAAGTGGAACGACATTTATTGGATATTTCAAACTTTTTTAACAAATCAAAAACTGAAAAATTGGGCGTGCAAAATTATTCAGCCTCCTTAAGTTAATACTTTGTAGCGCCACCTTTTGCTGCGATTACAGCTGTAAGTCGCTTGGGGTATGTCTATCAGTTTTGCACATCGAGAGACTGAAATTTTTTCCCATTCCTCCTTGCAAAACAGCTCGAGCTCAGTGAGGTTGGATGGAGAGCATTTGTGAACAGCAGTTTTCAGTTCTTTCCACAGATTCTCGATTGGATTCAGGTCTAGACTTTGACTTGGCCATTCTAACACCTGGATATGTTTATTTTTGAACCATTCCATTGTAGATTTTGCTTTATGTTTTGGATCATTGTCTTGTTGGAAGACAAATCTCCGTCCCAGTCTCAGGTCTTTTGCAGACTCCATCAGGTTTTCTTCCAGAATGGTCCTGTATTTGGCTCCATCCATCTTCCCATCAATTTTAACCATCTTCCCTGTCCCTGCTGAAGAATAGCAGGCCCAAACCATGATGCTGCCACCACCATGTTTGACAGTGGGGATGGTGTGTTCAGCTGTGTTGCTTTTACGCCAAACATAACGTTTTGCATTGTTGCCAAAAAGTTCAATTTTGGTTTCATCTGACCAGAGCACCTTCTTCCACATGTTTGGTGTGTCTCCCAGGTGGCTTGTGGCAAACTTTAAACTACACTTTTTATGGATATCTTTAAGAAATTGCTTTCTTCTTGCCACTCTTCCATAAAGGCCAGATTTGTGCAATATATGACTGATTGTTGTCCTATGGACAGAGTCTCCCACCTCAGCTGTAGATCTCTGCAGTTCATCCAGAGTGATCATGGGCCTCTTGGCTGCATCTCTGATCAGTCTTCTCCTTGTATGAGCTGAAAGTTTAGAGGGACGGCCAGGTCTTGGTAGATTTGCAGTGTCTGATACTCCTTCCCTTTCAATATTATCGCTTGCACAGTGCTCCTTGGGATGTTTAAAGCTTGGGAAATCTTTTTGTATCCAAATCCGGCTTTAAACTTCTTCACAACAGTATCTCGGACCTGCCTGGTGTGTTCCTTGTTCTTCATGATGCTCTCTGCGCTTTTAACGGACCTCTGAGACTATCACAGTGCAGGTGCATTGTATTTATCATCATTAGTCATTTAGGTCAACATTGGATCATTCAGAGATCCTCGCTGAACTTCTGGAGAGAGTTTGCTGCACTGAAAGTAAAGGGGCTGAATAATTTTGCACGCCCAATTTTTCAGTTTTTGATTTGTTAAAAAAGTTTGAAATATCCAATAAATGTCGTTCCACTTCATGATTGTGTCCCACTTGTTGTTGATTCTTCACAAAAAAAATACAGTTTTATATCTTTATGTTTGAAGCCTGAAATGCGGCAAAAGGTCGCAAAGTTCAAGGGGGCCGAATACTTTCGCAAGGCACTGTAGTACTAAAACACTTGAGTGTCTCTCCTGATCCTAGGTCCTGGCAGAGTTGTGCAGACTCAGGACAACTAAGCTTTGAAGGAATACGCAGATTTAAAGAGGAGTCCGTAATTTGCTTTCTAATAATCATGATCTTTTCCTCAGAGAAGTTCATGAATATATTACTGCTGAAGTGAAAGCCATCCTCACTTGGGGAATGCTGCTTTTTAGTTAGCTTGCGACAGTATCAAAAATAAATTTCAGATTGTTCTTATTTTCCTCAATTAAGTTGGAAAAATAGGATGATCGAGCAGCAGTAAGAGCTCTTCGATACTGCACGGTACTGTCTTTCCAAGCTAGTCGGAAGACTTCCAATTTGGTGTGGTGCCATTTCCGTTACAATTTTCTGGAAGCTTGCTTCAGAGCTCGGGTTAGGCCTATGGTCATGGAGACATCACCTGACGAATGGGGAGATAAGATGAAATGTGGCCAGGTAACAATACCTTTTGTACTGAAAATACCTGGCCAAATCTAACTGCACATACTCTGCTGCCATCTTGTGGACACCATCGGAATTAACACCAGAGTGATGGCTAGATTTGGGGCCTTTCTGTTGCATTTCAAAGATGATGGTAGAAAAAAAAACAGTTGTTTTTTTCTTTGTATTTTCTTCTACCAGATCTATTGTGTTATATTCTCCTACATTCAATTCACATTTCCACAAACTTCAAAGTGTTTCCTTTCAAATGGTACCAAGAATCTGCATATCCTTGCTTCAGGGCCTGAGCTACAGGCAGTTAGATTTGGCCAGGTATTTTCAGGTCAAAAGGTATTGTTACCTGGCCACATTTCATCTTATCTCCCCATTCGTCAGGTGATGTCTTCATGAACATAGGTCTTAATACCAGATTGTTCCAAGTTGACAATAGTGACCCACTACCTGACCATGTGTTAACTTGCCTCCAGTAAGGACAGTATGACAATAAGGGCTATAGCCATGTGTTGTGTGGTCTCTGCCCCTTTCATTATTAATAAGAAGCTCTTGCTAAGCCTCTGTTGTTTGGGTGTCGGGTATAGCAGCAATCGCCATTTGTTGAAAGAGACTCAGGATCCAGTTGCAGCTTAAGAGTGTGTCCAAAATGCCACTATTGCGAAGATAGTGCACTTTTTTTTTATACCAGAACTCTATGGGCCCTGGTCAAAAGTAGTGCACTATATGCGGAACAGGGTGCCATTTGGGAGGCAGACAGACTTTCTTAGTGTCCCTGCGACTGGCGCTTAGAACCATCCGGGGCCTCTTTTAGCTGTGTGTCTCAACCGAGGCTTCTCTCACTCGTCACGTTTATGTATTTAGCCCACGATTGTTGATGGACGAGGATCTTAGAATGCATTTGGATATTTCTCTTGGCTTGCCGGACATCTTTCGGGAGGTATGGCAATTCTGTCATCCACTATTTATAAAGTCAAGGGAAAAAAGTTATTGCTATTTTTTATTACAGACAGTAAAGCATTAACATGACAGTGTGTTCGTTTTAGCAGGCTTGTGGTAAAGCTATTGGGATATTTAGGAGCCGGTTTGATTTGGAAAAAAGGGGGAATAGTTGGCTCTTAGTGTCTAAGCAGTTGAGCTGGTTGGGAAACCCTTGGAGATTATGCACACTTTGAAGCAGAGGTTCAATCATTCTAAGCATATCTGTCCACGCTTGTTATGACATTTAACAGAGCAGCTGACCTCAGAGCGCACTTGTGTTTATGTGCCTTATTTTACTAGGCAAGTCAGTTAAGAACACATTCTTATTTTCAATGGGCAGTACGACAGATTTGTATCTTGTCAGCTCGGGGAGTCAAACTTGCAAACTTTCGGTTACTAGCCCAACGCTCTAACCGCTAGGCTACCCTGCCACCCCTGTGTGTTGAGAGTGTGTGTGTGTGTGTGTGTACAAGCGTGTGCGTGTATTAATGTTTGTATGTGTATGTACAATACCAGTCAAAAGTTTGGACAAACCTACCCACTCAAGGCTTTTTCTTTATTTTTTACTATCATCTACATTGTAGAATAATAGTGAAGACATCAAAACTATGAAATAACACATATGGAATCAGGTAGTAACCAAAAAAAGTGTTAAACAAAATCAAAATATACTTTATATTCTTCGAAGTAGCCATCCTTTGCCTTGCATTACACAATCTTGGCATTCTCTCAACTAGTTTCATGAGGACTACTTTTCCAACAGTTTTGAAGGAGTTCCCACATACACTGAGCACTTGTTGGCTGCTTTTCCTTCACTCTGCAGTCTAACTCATCCCAAATCATCTCAATTGGGTAGAGGTCGGGTGATTGTGGAGGCCAGGTCATCTGATGCAGCACTCCATCACTGTCCTTCGTCAAATAGCCCTTAAATAGCCTTGGAGGTGTGTTTTGGGTCATTGTCCTGTTGAAAAACAAATGCTTCTCGGTGGGAACCACACATGCAAAGATCATCCGTTCACCTGCTCTGCGCCTCATAAAGACACAGCAGTTGGAACCAAAACTCTCACATTTGAACTCATTAGACCGGTCTAATGTCCATTGCTGATGTTTCTTGGCCCAAGCAAGTCTCTTCTTATTTGTGTCCTTTAGGAGTGTTTTCTTCACAGCAATTCGACCATAAAGGCCTGATTCATGCAGTCTCCTCTGAAAAGTTGATGTTGAGATGTGTCTGTTACTTGAAATCTGTGAAGCATTTATTTGGGCTGCACTCTTAGGTGCAGTTAACTCTAATGAACTTATCCTCTGCAGCAGAGGTAACTCTGAGTCTTCCCTTCCTGTGGCAATCGTCATGAGAGCAGTTTCATCGTAGCCCTTGTGGGTTTTTGTGACTGCACTTGAAGAAACTTTCAAAGTTCTTGACATTTTCCGGATTGACTGACCTTCATGTCTTAAAGTAATGATGGACTGTCGTTTCTCTTTGCTTATTTGAGCTATTCTTGTCATAAATGGACTTGGTCTTTTACCAAATGGGGCTGATTGGCTCAAATGCATTAAGAAGGAATGAAATTCCACAAACTAACTTTTAACAAGACACACCTGTTAGTTGAAATGCATTCCAGGTGACTACCTCATGAAGCTGGTTGAGATAATGCCAAGAGTGTGCAAAGCTGTCATCAAGGCAAAGGGTGGCTACTTTGAAGTATCTAAAAAATATTTTGATTTGTTTAACACTTTTTTGGTTACAAAATGATTCCATATTAATTCATAATTTTGAGGTCTTCACTATTATTCTACAGTACTTTTGACTGGTACTGTGTGTGTGTGTGTGTGTGTGTGTGTGTGTGTGTGTGTGTGTGTGTGTGTGTAACCTGACTCAGCCTGATCTAATTTTCCGGGGGTTAATATGAGACCACTGGTCCTCTGAGGGAAAGAACAGAGCCCTCTAGACAGCAGACCACTGGTCCTCTGAGGGAGAGAACAGAGCCCTCTAGACAGCAGACCACTGGTCCTCTGAGGGAGAGAACAGAGCCCTGTAGACAGCAGACCACTGGTCCTCTGAGGGAGAGAACAGAGCCCTCTAGACAGCAGACCACTGGTCCTCTGAGGGAGAGAACAGAGCCCTCTAGACAGCAGACCACTGGTCCTCTGAGGGAGAGAACAGAGCCCTCTAGACAGCAGACCATTGGTCCTCTGAGGGAGAGAACAGAGCCCTCTAGACAGCAGACCACTGGTCCTCTGAGGGAGAGAACAGAGCCCTCTAGACAGCAGACCACTGGTCCTCTGAGGGAGAGAACAGAGCCCTCTAGACAGCAGACCACTGGTCCTCTGAGGGAAAGAACAGAGCCCTCTAGACAGCAGACCACTGGTCCTCTGAGGGAGAGAACAGAGCCCTGTAGACAGCAGACCACTGGTCCTCTGAGGGAGAGAACAGAGCCCTCTAGACAGCAGACCACTGGTCCTCTGAGGGAGAGAACAGAGCCCTGTAGACAGCAGACCACTGTTCCTCTGAGGGAGAGCACAGAGCCCTCTAGACAGCAGACCACTGGTCCTCTGAGGGAGAGAACAGAGCACTCTAGACAGCAGACCACTGGTCCTCTGAGGGAGAGAACAGAGCCCTCTAGACAGCAGACCACTGGTCCTCTGAGGGAGAGAACAGAGCCCTCTAGACAGCAGACCACTGGTCCTCTGAGGGAGAGAACAGAGCCCTGTAGACAGCAGACCACTGGTCCTCTGAGGGAGAGCACAGAGCCCTCTAGACAGCAGACCACTGGTCCTCTGAGGGAGAGAACAGAGCCCTCTAGACAGCAGACCACTGGTCCTCTGAGGGAGAGCACAGAGCCCTCTAGACAGCAGACCGCTGGTCCTCTGATATGACGCTTAAGGAAAGAATGCTCCCAGGCCCAAATGCTTGACATGGTTTTTGGTAGACCACCGTCGGCCTGACTTGGCCTTACAATCAAGCCCTCTTATTTAGTCAAATCAATCTCTGACTGGAAAGTCAAGTCATCATCTCCCAAACTGGTGACTGACAAGGCTCCAGAGGGCAATTAGGGATTATTGTGGCATGCAAGAAAGAAACAAGCTGAGGGTCTCTCTCCAAAGCCTCATGACTGTGTTTTTACATGTTTTTTCTCCAAAGCCTCATGACTGTGTTTTTACATGTTTTTTCTCCAAAGCTGCATTACTGTGTGTTTTTACATCGTCTCTCTCCAAAGCCGCATTACTGTGTTTTTACATCGTCTCTCTCCAAAGCTGCATTACTGTGTGTTTTTACATGGTCTCTCTCCAAAGCCGCATTACTGTGTGTTTTTACATGGTCTCTCTCCAAAGCTGCACTACTGTGTGTATTTACATGGTCTCTCTCCAAAGCCGCATTACTGTGTGTTTTTACATGGTCTCTCTCCAAAGCCGCATTACTGTGTGTTTTTACATGGTCTCTCTCCAAAGCTGCATTACTGTGTGTTTTTACATGGTCTCTCTCCAATGCTGCATTACTGTGTGTATTTACATTAGGGGCCTCTCAGACCCTGTGTGTGCGTGTTAGGATTGGGGAGACCTCTTCTATGACATTCTACTCCAAATATCGCCATATCTGATATAATTGTTCTGCGGTGTGAATGACAAAATCATTACAGACTGTAGAATTGTTTGTGCTTATTAAGAACATTATAGTACATTCTCATGAAATAATCTTCGCTGCGAAAAAAAAACAAGGCTTTAGTTCATTAATTTAGACTTCATTTTCAACATATTGATATAGCCAGCTGATAAAACTGCACAGTTTTTATTTGTAAAGTTCAAATAGAGTACAGTCTTGCACATCACAATGTATCGTCTTGTATTTCACCATATTTCGTCAATGTCAAATATCACAATATTTGATTTAATCATATATCGGCCCAACCCTAGTCCGTGCGTTTCACGTTTTATTAGGCGTATGTACAGAGTACATATGGTATACACTGCCCAAACTAAATGCTTAGTTGCAGGTTACTTCTGGACAATGCAACAACAATAAGAAATAAGAAAAGACAAGAAGATGAACATAAAGTAAGTGGCTCAGTAGAATAGAATAAACATTTTAGCATAAGTATAATACAGGAAGACACAATTCGTAGTCCAATATTTACACATTTATCAGGGAAAGGAGTATTAGGGAGCAAGTCAATTGTTTAGTATTAGCAATAGTAAATAAGAGTCTGGTAGCAGCAGTTGTGATGTGTGTGTGTGTAGCATGAATGTATATGTGTATGTCTGTGTGTGTGGTATGACTTTGCCACACTCGAAAGGCTAGAAAAAAAAAAGTTTTCCCATATTGCAAAAGAGAAAGCTATTCAGGGCAGTGGAGTCCCAAAAAATTGCAGAGAAAGTCATGTTAAATAGATTTCAGAACTGAAGGAGAGTGGTCTGGCTGGTATAGCAGTAATGCTGCTCTCGGTACACATGTCTACAGTGTCGGCCTACTAGCCTTTGATGCAACCTCTGTCTATCTTTCCCCACAGTCCCTCTCTCTCTCACCCTGTCCAATAAAATCTGAAAATGCCTTGAAAATATACAGTGCCTTCAGAAAGTATTCATTATTGACTTTAAAAAAAATATGTATTGACTTTTTCCACATTTTGTTGTAGTTACAGCCTGATTTTAAAATTCATTACATTGAGATTGTGTCACTAATCTAAACACAATATCCAGAACGTCAAAGCAGAATTTAGTTTTTAGAAAAGTGTACAAATTAATTAAAAATGAAAAGCTTAAATGGAATGAGTCAATAAGTATTCAAGCCCTTTGTTATAGAAAGCCTAAATAAGTTCAGTAGTAACAAATGTGCTTAACAAAGCACACAAGTTGCATGGACTGCAATTATAGTGGTTAACATTATTTTTTTCAAGCCCTTATTCAACCACAAAACCCGGAGAGGTTTTCCAATGCCTCACAAAGACGGGCACTGATTGGTAAATAGGTTTAAAAAAAACAGACATTGAATATCCCTTTGAGCATGGTGAAGTTATTATTTAGGCTTTGGGTGGTGTATCGCCCAATCACTTCAAAAGATACAGGCGTCCTTCCTAAATCAGTTGCCGGAGAGGAAGGAAACCACTCAGGGATTTCATCATGAGGCCAATAGTAATTTTAAAACAGTTACAGTATTTAATGGCTGTGATAGGAGAAAACTGAGGATGGATCAACAACACTGTAGCTACTCCACAATACTAACCTAAACGACAGTGAGTAAAGAAGCCTGTCCAGAATATGAATCCTGGTTGCAAAAAGGCACGAAAGTAATACGGCAAAGAATGTGTCAAAGAAATGTACTTTTTGTCCTGAAGGCAAAGCATTGTGTTTTGGGCCAAATCCAACACATCACCGAGTTCCACTCGTGTTATAGGTATGCTTGTCATCGGCACGGACTGTGGAATTTAAGAGGATTTTATTTTTTTTTTAACGAATGGAGTTAAGCAACAGGAAAAATCTTAGAGGTTCATTCTGCTTTACACCAGACACTGTGAGATGAATTCAGCTTTCAGCAGGACAATTACCTAAAACAAGGTTTCACAAACTTGGTTAACTTTCACTATGGGGTATTGTGTGTAGATGGGTGATGGGAAATAATTGATTTAATTCCATTTTGAATTCAGGCTGTAACACAACAAAATGTGTAATATGTCAAGGGGTGTGAATACTTTCTGAAGGCACTGTAGTGTACTACTTTTTACTAGGGCCCCTAGGGAAGAGGGTGCCATTTGGTACATGGGCCAAGTGTTTTTAGACCCATTTGCAGATGAAAGGCTGAGGTTATTTCTTAGCAGCAGCAGTATTATTAGTAGCATCAGTGTACACAACATTATTGTGCCCTTGTGCAGCCTGTGTGTTTGTGTATGCATGTTTTAGGATTAAAATAAATGGAATAGAGATAAGCACAGGTAAAATCCCAGAGGAAAACCTGGTTCAGTCTGCTTTCCAACAGACACTGGAAGACTAATTCATGTTTCTGCAGGACAATGACCTAAAACACTAGGTCAAATCTACACTGGAGTTGCTAACCAAGATGACATTGAATGTTCCTGAGTGGCTTAGTTACAGTTTTTTACTTTAATTGTCTTGAAAATCTATGGCAAGACTTGAAAATGGCTGTCTAGCAATCATCAACAACTAACTTGAAGAATTAAAAAAATTATGATTGGCAAATATTGTATAATCCAAGGGCCTCATATATCAATATGTCTAAACTATTCTAAAATACTACTTACGAACAGAATTTAGAATGGTTGTACGGATAAAAAAATGTGTGATTTATCAAACAATCCTACTAGTGCCGTACACACACCGGTAGAAGATAACCATTGATAAATACCAATCGTTCTCAGAGTGCTTGTGCCGACCTTGGCTGTTCGCATTTCGAAACGCCCCTAATTAACTATATATGGTCAAAATCATCCCTTTAAAGCCCGTGGGGAATTTACAACAGTGCTAGAGGTGCTTGTGTCAGAGATTGAGTACCACCAAAAGGTTTTTATGTGGCTCACTCTGTTGTGGCTTGACCAGTGAAATAGCTACAAAGAGAGGACCATTGGGACAATTCAAGTTGCTTCAGCAATGGCAAATGTACTTCAAATGTGTAGGCAACATTCACCAATAAGCCCTTCATCCTCAACAGCTCCCTCCTGTAGGCATATAGGTCAACATTGCTGTTCTGCAGAATAAACGAGTCGTGAGTTCCACCTGGCTACCTTTCCACCACATTTAGCAACGTATTTTGCACATCACATAACCTATCACTGGCACATAAAGCCTTTTCTGTTCACATAGTTCGTATTTCGTATCTGGGAACCCATTGAGGGGTGCGTGCTCAGCCCCCTCCTGTACTCCTGTACTCCCTGTTCACTCATTCCTGGCCATGTGGTGCCAGGAAAATAACCTCTCCCTCATCGTGATCAAGACAAAGGAAATGATTGTGGACTAAAGGAAAAAGAGGACTGAGCACGCCCCCATTCTCATCGACGGGGCTGCAGTGGAGCAGGTTGAGAGCTTCAAGGTCCTTGGTGTCCACATCACCAACAAACTATCATGGTCCAAGCACACCAAGACAGTCGTGAAGAGGGCACGACAAACCTATTCCCCCTCAGGAGACTGAAAAGATTTGGCATGGGTCCTCAGATCCTCAAAAGGTTCTACAGCTGCACCATCGAGAGCATGCTGACTGGTTGCATCACTGCCTGGAATGGCAACTGCTCGGCCTCCGACCGCAAGGCACTACAGAGGGTAGTGCAAACGGCCCAGTACATCAATAGGGCCAAGCTTCCTGCCATCCAGGATCTCTTTACCAGGCGGTGTCAGAGGAAGGCCCTGAAAATTGTCAAAGACTCCAGCCACCCAAGTCATAGACTGTTCTCTCTGCTACCACATGGCAAGCGGTACCCAGAGCGCCAAGTCAAGGTCCAAGAGGCTCCTAAACAGCTTCTACCCCCCAAGCCATAAGACTCCTGAACATCTATTCAAATGGCTGCCCAGACTATTCACATTGTGCCCCCCCCCCACACCACTGCCACTCTCTGTTGTCATTTATGCATAGTCACTTTAATGAACTCTACCTACATGTACATACTACCTCAACTAACCGGTGCCCCCACACATTGACTTTGTACCAGCACTCCCCTGTATATATTGTTATTTTTTACTGCTCCTCTTCAATTATTTGTTACTTTTATCTCTTATTCTTATCCATATTTTTTTTAAACTGCACTATCGGTTAGGGGCTCGTAAGTAAGCATTTCACTGTAAGGTCTACACCTGTTGTATTCGGTGCATGTGACTAATATAATTTGATTTGAAGCGCAAACCAGATGGGATGGTGTTTTGCTGCAGAATGCTGGGGTAGCCATGCTGGTTAAGTGTGACTTGAATTGTAAATAAATCACAGACAGTGTCACCAGCAAAGCACCCCCACACCATCACATCTCCTCCTTCATGCTTCACGGTGGGAACCACACATGAGGAGATCATCCGTTCACCTACTCTGCGTCTCACAAAGACACGGCGGTTGGAACCAAACATCTGAAATTTGGACACATCAGACTAAAGGACAGATTGTCACCGGTCTAATGTCCAAAGCTTGTGTTTCTTGGTCCTAGCAAGTATCTTCTTCTTATTGATGTCCCAGTAGTGTTTCTTTGCAGCAATTCGATCCCACGAAGGCCTGATTCATGCAGTCTCCTTTGAACAGTTGATGTTCAGATGTGTCAGAAGTTACTTTTATTTGGCCTGCAATCTGAGGTGCAGTTAACTCTAATGAATTTATCCTCTGCAGCAGAGATCACTCTTTCCTGTGGCGGTCCTCATGAGAGCCAGTTTCATCATAGCGCTTGATGGTTTTTGCGATGGCACTTGAAGAAACTTTTTACGTTTTTGACATTTTCCAGATTGACTGACCTTCATGTCTTAAAGCAGTGGTCACCAACCTTTTCTGAGTCAAGATCACTTTCTGAGTCAAAATGCTGAGATCTACCACTCTGATTCTTTATTAACATGACTTAAGAAACGTAAGCCTATGTAACATTAACCAGTTAAAAACAGTTCTGTAGCAATGAGGTATGTACAGTAAGCTAGAGGACCGATACATTATCACCGCATACTGGCTTTGCTTGAATTTACCTGCCAATGCATTGTTGTTCGGGAATTAAAAAAAAATATATATTTAAACATTTGAGGTAGGCTATATTATCACACCGGTAATCGATCCATTGTTGTATTACTTGTGAGTCACAGCTGAGTGAGAATATATTTAAATGATTTGCTTTTTATTTTACTGGGCAGATGGTGCCTGCATCTGATGGTCAGTTCCAGGGGAGGGAGAGAGCAGCAGACTGAGGGTCCATCTCTCTACATGCCTCCACTCTCTCTCTTTCCTCCACTGACACTTACCAAAAAGGGACATCGTCTTCCAGCTGATGGCACCGCATTATTTTTGCCTCATGAACAAATTCATGCTGTTACTCCTATGAACAGAGAAAGTGAAATATTCCTCTATATTAAAAAAGACCCACGTCGCTAATAATAGTAACAACGCAGGCCTATATAAACACGTTCCTCCTCATTCATTACTGCTTCACTGCTTGCTGTAGCGCTGAGTGGAAATAGGAAGAACGCGCATTTTATGTCTTATAAAAGTGTTGAATACAAAGTGTTGACAGTGCTGAGTAAGAACTTAAACATGAACTCATAAAAACAGCAGCTCTTTGCTTTATTAGTTGATAGTCTCTCTCTAGTCATGGTTTTGAAATCTCACAGTATTCAATGGCAACAGTTTTCCTACCCGGCGCGCTGGGGAGCTGATTTGGCTGATTTGGCTACACATACCACCAACAGCCCGAGACTAATATTTTTTTTGGGGGGAAACAAGGCTTTATCGTTGGGTTTTTTACAGAAATGTTCGGCGATCGACTAGAAATGCCTTGGAGATCGCGATCGACCGGTTGGTGACCACTGTCTTAAAGTAATGATGGACTGTCGTTTTCCTTTGCTTATTTGAGCTGTTCTTGCCATAATATGGACTTGGTTTTAGGGCTATCTTCTGTATACCACCCCTACCTTGTCACAATACAACTGACTGTCTCAAACGCATTAAGAAGGAAACAAATGCCAAACGTTCATATTGATAAATCTCCCGTTTGCATGGAAATGATTGCAATAAATGGTTTACGCACAGATTTTATGCATGATTGATAAATGAGGCCCCAGGTGTGCAAAGACTTAAAGACTTACCCAAAAAGACTCAGCTGTAATTGCTGTCAAAGGTGTTTCTAACATGAATTGACTGAATACATAACTAATCAATATATATTAGTGTTTTATTTTTCATACATTTAGAAAACGAAAAAAAGTTTATTCCCCTTTGACATTGGAGTATTTTGTGTAGATCATTGACCAAATGACAATTCAGTCCATTTTAATCCCACTTTGTAACGCAACAAAACTTGGAAAAAGTCAAAGCGGTTGAATACTTTCCAAAGGCACTGTATATTTACAATTTGCAAATGCAGCCGTTTTTATCTCAATTTCAAATAATTTCTGGCTAACAATTATGTACCTGTAATTGTTTTCAATTAAAATGGTCAAAAATAAACAAAAATGGCTTTTTCCCAAGCAATACTTTTGTGAGGACTGTGTGAGTCGTCTGAGTGGGTGGGGAAAACTGAAAACTAGCTGTTATTGGCAGAGAGATTTGGATTTCTTTCTTATTGGTCAATTAACTAATTTACTGCTTGGTGATGTCACCAGGCAGGCCAAAACTCCATCCCACCAAAACAGGCTGAGACTGGACCTTTAAACAAATGAAATGGAGAAACAGGATTATGCAGGTAAAGAGAGACTGCTTCAGAGTGAGACGAATATGAGATATCAGATGCAGCCATGTAAGGTCATGAGACCAAGTTGATGAGACAATGGAGATTCACACAATATGATGAGATGAGGAAAGACGGAAATGAAAGGAGCGACAGGAGTAAAGTTCTGTCAGCTATAGATAGACAGGCACACTTAACGTGTCAGACATCCACCTTTTTCTTTGTCTGATGGCAGGCTCAGACTCTTCCTCTGTTTCATTCCACAATGGACCACTTAAGTGAGGCAGAGAGGGACTCATATACCTTACCTCATCGATGTCCCAATATGCTCCCCCTATAAGCTCTAGTTTTCTTATGATGTCACCAATGAAACTTGGTTCACTATATACTACCTAAACCTTTCCATTCTGTGTCGTCCTGACATTCACTCTCTTCCTCTTCATACACTCTCCCTCTCTCAGTCTTTCTTTCTTAGTACACCTCCTGATTTTCCCTCTGCTGTGTCCTCCCTTTCTCTTCTGCTCTGTGTATTTCCATCCTTTCACCATCTCTTCTCCCCTCTCTCTCTCTTTCCTTCATCCCTATATCTGTAAGTCTCCCTCGGAGAGAGAGAGCGCACTAAGAGTTGGCCTCTACCTGGCTCTGGGTGACCCCCTCCCCTCCGTGCTGTGGAGATGGAACTCTCATAGTAGGAGGCCCTAATTAGCCCTGACACTGTATACAGTGACTCACTTGGCACAGGTCCTTCTTCCCTCCCCTCCGCCCTCGCCTGTCCCCTTAGCTCCACAGGAATCAGCGACTTTCGATAACAGCAACTTCACCCCCCAAAAACAGGCCAACCCTCAACTCCAGTGCATTCTCCCACCCACTCATTCCCAGCATTGCGCCGCAAGTGTCTCTGCCTCTCACATCAGCATCCCGTTTGACACCTTTTTGTGTCATTAGCTGCCCAGTGAGACTTTCTGTGGTTCGTGCTGTAGGACCTGAACTATAATAGCTATTGTATCAAGTTATTGTTTGATAGTGGATATTGGCATTTTAAAAGGTGCACTTCCAGGACTATAAGGTACTTTGTAAAAATACCGTGAACATGAGATGATATCAGGCTGTAACCCTTACCCTTTACATTCACTTCAAATACTTTTCAATTCGACCGTATTTGAATACCATCGAAGATTTCATAAACCTCTTAGGCGTCAGGTAAAATTATGAATTGAATGGTGTTCATCTCCTACAGAATTTTTTGTGTTTTACCCAAAAGGCTCAGACTTTTCTTTTTCCATCTACATGGGCTGGCATCGGTGTCTCACATGGCTCCGGCAGACCTGCTCTCACCTGGGGCCAAAGCCAGGCCCCTGGTACTTTAACACCTTCTCACACCTGGGGCCAAAGCCAGGCCCCTGGTACTTTAACACCTTCTCACAAAGAAAATGTTTCCATTATGCAGAGGTTGTTGATTCTGCTGTTCACAAGTCCTCACTGTCATCACTATAGCTATGGAAACACAATGTCTCTAGTGTAACACTGGCGTAACAGTAAAAAAGTAGCTTTTCACCTGAAAAGCTGATTACATGAAGCTAGGCTGACTGGGAGCTGTCACTCCTTCCCGTGGTTACTCTGTTTGACTGCTCTGTCTAAAATGATTGAGCTGAATTTTGAAGGCTATATTGTTTTGATGGACCAATTTAAAGGCCTCGTGTGGGAGGTGTGAGAATTAATAAAACATGGCAGTGTTGCTATTTCAACACAAAGCCACATTTAGACACCCTAATAGAAAATAGGGAGACACGTTGAATGTACACAACTGATTCTCATTGCACAACTTTTTAATTACAAGTGTTGGAGAACTTCTCTCGAAGTTCAGTTCAACTTTATTTACTTTACTGTACTTTATTAGGTTTAGTTGACAGGGACAATGCACATTTACGTAAATGTGCCAGAGTTACTCAGTCGTCTAATTTTCAACAGTAGTCCAGGGCTGATGTAACGGCTCCTGGCTGACTGACGGCTCTGACAGTAGTACCAGGGCTGATGTAACGGCTCCTGGCTGACTGACGGCTCTGACAGTAGTCCCAGGGCTGGTGTAACGGTTCCTGGCTGACTGACGGCTCTGACAGTAGTACCAGGGCTGATGTAACGGCTCCTGGCTGACTGACGGCTCTGACAGTAGTACCAGGGCTGATGTAACGGCTCCTGGCTGACTGACGGCTCTGACAGTAGTACCAGGGCTGATGTAACGGTTCCTGGCTGACTGACGGCTCTGACAGTAGTACCAAGGCTGATGTAACGGTTCCTGGCTGACTGACGGCTCTGACAGTAGTACCAGGGCTGATGTAACGGCTCCTGGCTGACTGACGGCTCTGACAGTAGTCCCAGGGCTGATGTAACGGTTCCTGGCTGACTGACGGCTCTGACAGTAGTACCAGGGCTGATGTAACGGTTCCTGGCTGACTGACGGCTCTGACAGTAGTACCAGGGCTGATGTAACGGTTCCTGGCTGACTGACGGCTCTGACAGTAGTACCAGGGCTGATGTAACGGTTCCTGGCTGACTGACGGCTCTGACAGTAGTACCAGGGCTGATGTAACGGTTCCTGGCTGACTGACGGCTCTGACAGTAGTACCAGGGCTGATGTAACGGCTCCTGGCTGACTGGCGGCTCTGACAGTAGTCCCAGGGCTGGAAGATAAAAAGTATTTCCTGTATTTGAAAAGAGTGCTGCTTAAATATTTGTTTGATTGGTGTGTTTGAGAACCACTCTAAAAGTGAAGTTTAACATATATGAACATAATAGCACAGAGCAACACAACATAAATATCCCTGTTGCACTTAAGCTGCCTCTTATACCCAGTATTTTCTACTGGTGCGAATGTGGTGCAATCCCAACTACCAGAGTTGAGCTCCAACAACATCATAGCTTCCCACTTCTAAATGCGAAGCTTCTTAGTAAACTCTTGCATGATGAATCGGGAGGTATTTCAACTAAACAAGTGAAGCTTGAGTGGACAGGTTAGCTCCGTTCCCATGTGTCCATTTCTTACGAAAACACAGTTTAAGCACAAACAGACTATAGAGATTGTCCTTAGCTGAAATATTGTGGTACTTTTTCTTTAACGTCTCATTCACATACTTGTTCTCACTCGCTTACTTCTATGGTGATATGTAAACTAGTTAGCTATGCTAGTTATCCCTATGGCTCCTCCTGGACACAAAAGCTGTGGAATGTTCGACTGCTATGTAATATCTGCAATATCATCATGTGACACGGTAGGAATCATAGTTTTGGTCAGTGTTTCCCCTAGGACCCTTATTAAGGCGGATATTCAAAAACGATCAAATCACCCCTTAGACCTGTGTAGAGGAGAACTCTTATACCTGGTGCGTGTGTGTGTGTGTGTGTGTGTGTGTGTGTGTGTGTGTGTGTGTGTGTGTGTGTGTGTGTGTGTGTGTGTGTGTGTGTGTGTGTGTGTGTGTGTGTGTGTGTTTGAAAACCATGCTGTTTTAAAGAACTGTTTGGGATGTGGTCAATTATACTAAGGTATGTGTTTACTTTGATTATCAGTGTCTGATTATTCAAATGTGACAGACATTTCTATAATTGTGCCCAAAACCTGTAGTCGGTGATGGGGAAATTAAGAGTCCTGAAGCACTGAGGCTTTCCAGCCAATTGTGTCAGAAATAAGTTAATTACACAAGGCTTTGACCAACACAGTGTACAGCAGTGGCACCTTGTGGTCAAAATAATTTAGAGCAGCCAAATTATCATAGATGACGTCCCACACGCTGTAGCGTGTGCGCAGAGTAGCCTTTTTTGTCTTATACCGAAATCAATACCAAACCAATCAGGTGGTAGTTCGATGACTCAAAGCTTCGGATATCATTGATCACATGCTTCTGATAAAGTGATACAGGCATCGGCACACCGCTTTGAATTAAACTGCTTAGCAATTTCGGTGCATGTCTCGGAGCTCCGGTATCAAACGTAAAATCACTACCTGTAGTCTGAAGATACAGTTATGTTACAGATAGCATAATACTTATGCTACGTGATTTCATACACATCATTTGCTCAAAATTAGCCAGCAGTTAACCCAGTCCATGGGCCTAATAGAAGCAATTTCCCTCCTCTGTTAGCATTGGCAAGCCATAAGATAACTCAAACCTAAAATACCACTGCTACTGTTATCTGGGTAATGCACCACTTTTAGACTTACTTGATATATCTGCTGGAGAGGATTTTTTTTATTCTGGAAAGAACCTGTAGATCTTTGCAACATTCTTAAACCTAGGCAGGTTCTTTAGCCTACAAGCTAGCCCACTGATTATTTGGTTGTTTACTATTTGGTGTTAATCTGCTTAGCCACCTCTAGCATAGCTATTTTTTAAATATGCTGTCTTGGTTCTTTTCACACAGTTTCCACCGGTGGAGTTATTGCAAGGTTCTGTCAGTATAATGTCATTGTAGACTCAGCATTATGACGGTTGCCACGGGCCGCACCGCAGATATTGAGATGAGTGCGATGCAATACTTTGCTCTCACACAGTATCTGTACATGGTCGAGCTTCATGCTTCAACAACGTGGTAGCTACGGGACCAGAACAGCAACATTTAGTCTCTGGCTTCTAGGCTCGTAGCTGTTGTTGAAATCGGTCCAAAATTCTGTTGACTTCGCATCGCTCAGTCTACCTTTAATTATGTTAGCATTTGCCTAATCTTTCGTAGACAGACTACGTAAACATAAATGGTACCATAGATCTGCCATGACACAACGGGGGATGCGTGAGATCAGCCAAATTAATTCCAGTGGTTGGGTTTTTCGTCACTGGTTATTTGGACCAATCACGATTTCGCAGGTGTTAGCATCTTTCAAACTTGCAAAGAGAAAAGGTGGAGTTCTTCGTTCCAGCTTCGATCCTTGTTCTCTTAAAACGTATGGACCCAGAACTTATTAGAACATCTGACCTATTACACAAGACTTTAGTTCTGAGTTAACCGAGATTAGCATTGACCAAATACTGTACCTTTGTCATTATGGCTAAATTCACCTTTAGCATTGAGACACAAACACCAGCATGGTGGGCAGTGGCTATCACTAAACCTCCCATAGCACTTCAGTAGTCTGTTCCAGCATTGCTAGCTTTTGTTGATAGCATGCTATGCTTTTTGATAGCTGCCTCTGGCACTGTGACCAGGCTCTGTTAGCGCTGCCTGTGGGTCTCAGAGGACAGAGCACACATTGAGACAGCCCACTGCGTCTAGACTAGAGCAGAGCAAGGTTCCGTCATGTTCCCACCACCCACCCAGTAATCCTTCCCAGGCCTTCCCCTCCCCATGACAGGCCTATGGCGGAGGTTGTGACTACGGTTTCCTCCTGTGAACCTCCTCTCACAGCTCAATGAGATGACTGGCAAGACAGTATGCTGACCGGTCAACTCATACTGTGCATATCAGGTCTATTTAAAGTCCAGGGAGGGCAGATAGCTGCTTTAGTTAGATACTGGGAACCCACTCTCACAAGGGAAAACAGGACTGTGAGGGATCGGTTTGAGAACTTTGTCTTGCACCACTCTGAACTTCGACAGTCACAACAAAAACGTTGAATCAGGGTTATTTTATTAGATGGTAAGTAGGTTGGTTTATTTCTTCTTAAACTGCACGTTGTGTGTGTGCAGTTCCTTTTTAGTTATATGCGATTTTATTTCCTTCGGCAACCTAATAAGGAGGCTATAAGGCTGTATTATGCTTTGTGCTTTTGGCTTGTTTTTTAGGACCCCGATTGCTGAATCCAGTCAGTGGTTTCACGCAGAGACTGAAAAGGGCTGAATGTTCCCCCACAATGCATTAAAAAGTCCTGAACATGTATTTTTAACTGACTCTGCAATTACTAAGACCACAGACAATGTTTACGCTATCTTTCACAAAATAAAGGAAAATAGCAATGACTGTGTGTGTGTGTCAATTGTAAGGTAGCTCAGTTTTTAAATGGCCGACATTCAGGATTTCTATGGTAATCAAAATACACTTACAGTTAGGTTGTAACCTTTTGTGCAGTGTATGTCACATGGTTTGCTACCCCATACTGTTAAGGTACTTGAATATGTTGTTGTGAATTAGCTAGATGGATCTCATGTACGAGGGATGGATACTACATAAGACATCACACAAAGTGCCGCAATAAATTAAAGTGCACACCAGAGTGATTTCCCTCTGCAGTCCTTAGACACAAAACCCACTTGGCGGTTATTTTATCCCACGTAACATGGCTAAAACAGAAGTGTCCTTTGTTTCTGCACCTAAGCCAACCACTTTCTCCATTGCAGAAAGACATTGGGGCATTCAGATTTCCTTCTAGACTTGAAAAGAACTGACCATCCCAGGGAGCAAGATTTGTCACTTTCATTTGCAATCAGTAAAATGCCTATATGTCAGAACAACGACATGTTCTAGTAGTAGCATGATGTGCAAGTAACAACCCGGCGACTGTGGTAACACGTTAACGGTATGCTACCATCTTCAGCATCATCGCTCAATACGTCTTTATGTTTATACAATCACTTATGTTGTTTACAAGTATATTAACTGAAAGTCATTTTTTAAGTTGGATTTCTTTAAAAGAAAGAGTCACGCTTAGAAGGATTATTCAACAAGAACTTGAATATAGGTACTTTTGAATGTTACTGTGTTATAACAGTTATTACATAGTTACATAGTTACTAAGTCCTTTTAAGGAGTGCAGAAAATGTATAATCCAAGGCCATGAAATTAAAATCAAATCACATTTTATTGGTCACATATTTAGCAGATGTTATTGCGGGTGTAGTGAAATGCTTGTGGTGTAGTGAAATGCTTGTGGTGTAGTGAAATGCTTTGTGGGAAATTGACTACAGCCTCAGCCATAAACGTTTGACACTTCCTCACGCATCATTGGAGATCATGGAGACCAAAGAGATCACTTTCAGTATGACAGCGCTTGACTTGTCACCTACATGTGCACCATGAGAGATGTGACTGGATTGATTAAATCGGACACATTAGACTCCTCCCCTCAATTTGTTTGATAATGCAGAAGAGTGTTTTTAAGGAGGCGACTTGTCTATTTAAATGGAATGTCTTTGTTTTTTGATTTTCATGGCCACCTGCATCAATAGTACAATGGTTCCAGTCCTTTTTTCGATTGGATAACAGATGTTGCTTAAGTATTGCCAAAGGGAAATTGTCTGTATGTAATATCAACATTGTGTGAGTTTAATTGATTTAATATGTCCAGTATATTGTGAATTCCATTCTATTATTTTCTGTTACTCTGTAAAATGACTTGTGCAATATTCATTTTAGCGATTACACAACTAGAGCAAGATCTTTGTCTCGTCATCATAGGGTTGTGGTATTGACTGCATATTCATTTGGCACCGTGACACTATCAGATTTGCTATCTCTTAGGTGCTTAGACTGCAGCGAAACAGCTCTCACTTTTTCCACCCTCTTACTCACCCATCCCATCCCCTCCCCATGCCTCTTACATCCACACAGTCCCCCCCTTACTCACCCATCCCCCCATGCCTCTTTCCTCCACATAGTCCCCCTTCTTTTAGTAGATTTCCGTAATTCTCTTGTGAATAACACAATTTGACATAATTTTCTCTACACCAATGTCAGCACAATGGCAACAATGACATTGTTCAATAGCCTCCACCCCATTCAATCTGGACACACTAATTTGCCTATTTGCCATTTCACACATGCTAAAGGAATACCAGGTGAGCTGTGTGTTTTGTACAGTGTATGCTCATGTGATGAGCTATGTGTTTTGTACAGTGTATGCTCATGTGATGAGCTATGTGTTTTGTACAGTGTATGCTCATGTGATGAGCTGTGTGTTTTGTACAGTGTATGCTCATGTGATGAGCTGTGTGTTTTGTACAGTGTATGCTCATGTGATGAGCTGTGTGTTTTGTACAGTGTATGCTCATGTGATGAGCTGTGTGTTTTGTACAGTGTATGCTCATGTGATGAGCTGTGTGTTTTGTACAGTGTATGCTCATGTGATGAGCTGTGTGTTTTGTACAGCGTATGCTCATGTGATGAGCTGTGTGTTTTGTACAGTGTATGCTCATGTGATGAGCTGTGTGTTTTGTACAGTGTATGCTCATGTGATGAGCTGTGTGTTTTGTACAGTGTATGCTCATGTGATGAGCTGTGTGTTTTGTACAGTGTATGCTCATGTGATGAGCTGTGTGTTTTGTACAGTGTATGCTCATGTGATGAGCTGTGTGTTTTGTACAGTGTATGCTCATGTGATGGGAACAGATGGGGATTTAATAAACGGTTTACAGCCCTGCTCTTTTATACTTTATGTTAGTAACATCTATTGATTCAATAACACTCTCTCACCATTTAATAAGGCAAACCACTGCAGCTAAGCCTGTTCCATGTCACTGGGCCAGAGAAGTTGTGGCTATGGGTATCATATGTAGCTACTATATGTGCTAATCATAGTCTCACAGTAAACATGACATCTGTCATCATTCCACAGCAGGATGTCATTAACTAAATGGATTACAATATGAGACCTGCCCCCCCCCCCCCTCATCTTGACAGGGTTTAAAAATTGACTAATCTAAATGGGATACATCAATAAAAATGCCGAATAAAGTTGCAGGCACTTAAGCGCTAGCTCCGTTGCTTTGGCTCAAAGTGGAGAGTCACTGGCTGGCAGCCAGCCAATAAATTAGAAGATAAGAAATATTACTCCACTGGCACAATGGGGCCTGTAGCAATTCAAAACCGGGGCTTTATTGATAATTGAATTACTCTGAGAGAAAAAAGACAAGACAAGAATAGAAGGCTTGGGTGTAGATCAATAAGGAGCGATTGTAGTGGATGCGGTGCCATGGCAAGCTACACTGCAGAGAGGCAGTGTGTGTGTGTGTCAGCTCGTGCGCATCTGTCTGTGTATGATCACGTTAAGTGTCCAGGTCTTTCCATTAAAAAGTTTGATTTAGGATTCTAATAAAGTATAAAATTGTCAAGCGAATAAATGTTGCGATAAATTGTGTGTTACTCACTCTACATTACTATCTGGTGGAATAGAGAGAAAACAATGTGTGCTTATGGTTTGTATAATAATGATCATATTTAATGTTTTTTATTGCAGGTGCTGTGCTGAAGTGGTATGGACACAGATAGAATGGCTAGTCATCAGAGCTCCAGGATGGCTAGTCCTCAGAGCTCCAGGATGGCTAGTCCTCAGAGCTCCAGGATGGCTAGTCCTCAGAGCTCCAGAATGGCTAGTCCTCAGAGCTCAAGAATTGCAAGTCGTCAGAGCTCCAGGATGGCTAGTCCTCAGAGCTCCAGAATGGATAGTCCTCAGAGCTCAAGGATGGCTAGTCCTCAGAGCTCAAGAATGGCTAGTCCTCAGAGCTCAAGAATTGCAAGTCGTCAGAGCTCCAGGATGGCTAGTCCTCAGAGCTCAAGCATGGCTAGTCCTCAGAGCTCCAGAATGGCTAGTCCTCAGAGCTCCAGACACAGTAGCTCTGTTTCATCTTCTCCAATGAGGTAAGTGCACCCAACTTGCACTATACCGATATGACATAAAAATATTATTCTGTAGCTATGGGAGTGTCATCCTCCCATCACGTTCCCATGAGACAGACACACACATTCAAGCACACATGGATCTACACATTCATTCACAAACAAACAGGCTGCACAAGGGCACAATAATGTTGTGTACACTGATGCTACTAATAATACTGCTGCTGCTAAGAAATAACCTCAGCCTTTCATCTGCAAATGGGTCTAAAAACACACAGGCCATGTACCAAATGGCACTCTCTTCCCTAGGGGCCCTGGTAAAAAGTAGTACACTACAGTGCCTTCAGAAAGTATTCACACCCCTTGACATATTACACATTTTGTTGTGTTACAGCCTGAATTCAAAATGGATTAAATAAAACATTTTCCCATCACCCATCTACACACAATACCCCATAGTGAAAGTTAACCAAGTTTGGGAAACCTTGTTTTAGGTAA
The DNA here is from genome assembly GCF_013265735.2 of Oncorhynchus mykiss. Taxonomy (NCBI): domain Eukaryota; kingdom Metazoa; phylum Chordata; class Actinopteri; order Salmoniformes; family Salmonidae; genus Oncorhynchus; species Oncorhynchus mykiss. The sequence continues at coordinate 9,500,181 of NC_050570.1, forward strand.
TTGTCCTGCTGAAAGCTGAATTCATCTCCCAGTGTCTGGTGTTAAGCAGAATTAACCTCTAAGATTTTTCCTGTTGCTTAACTCCATTCGGTATCTTTTTTATTCTGATAAACTCCCCAGTCCTTAACGATTACAAGCATACCTATAACATGATGCAGCCACCACTATGCTTGAAAATATGGAGAGCTGTACTCAGTAATGTGTTGTATTGGATTTGCCCCAAACATAACACTTTATATTCAGGACAAAATTGCTATTCCACATTTTTGGAGTATTATTTTAGTGCCTTGTTGCAAACTATGCATGTTTTGGAATATTTTTATTATTTGCAGGCTTCCTTTTTTTCACTCAGTCAATTCTAATATTTTTGGTTATGGGAAATATATTTCACAGCGGCTTCGATGGTACACTGATTCTCTACACTAAACGGTCTTATTTTGTCACAAACTGAAATTAGGCAAACAATTAGTTTTATCAACCAGGAAAAGGAGGAGCGATTTCTGCACAGTATATCTTTAAAAACATTTTTACTACTGAACTTGTTTAGGCTTGCCATAACAAGGATGGAATACTTAAGGACTCAAGAGATGTTAGCTTCTCAATTGTAATTCATATGTACAAAATTCAAAAAACATAATTCCACTTTGACGTTATGGGGTATTGTGTGTATGCCAGTGACATTTTTTTTGAAATTCAGGCTGTAACACAACAAAATGTGGAAAAAGTCAAGGGGTGTGAATACTTTCTGAAAGCACTGTGTGTAGGGAATAAGTTGCCATTCGGAACACAGCCATTGTATTTTTCCTTTTCTCCTGTTGATAATGTGCTTTAATGGTGACAATATAGAGATTTTGATGTGAGGGCACTTCTCTTCGAGTGAGGAAAAAGGTACACAGTGGTAGTAGTGGCATTCGTGGACTACAGGAAAAGGCGGGCCGGACAGGCCCCCATTAACCTTAACGGGGCTGTAGTGGAACGGGTCGAGAGTTTCAAGGTCCTTGGTGTCCACATCACCAACGAACTATCATGGTCCAAACACACCAAGACAGTCATGAAGAGGGCACGACAAAACCTTTTCCCCTTCAGGAGACTGAAAAGATTTGGCATGGGTCCCAAGATCCTCAAAAAGATCTACAGCTGCACCATCGAGAGCATACTGACCGGTTGCATCACCGCCTGGTATGGTAACTGCTCGGGATCTGACCGTAAGGCGCTACAAAGGGTGGTGCGTACGGCCCAGTACATCACTGGGGCCAAGCTTCCTGCCATCCAGGACCTATATAATAGGCGGTGTCAGAGGAAAGCCCATAAAATTGTCAGAGTGACAATTGTGTGACCCAGTGACCCTCGTTATTGTTATGTTTTTGTGCTACTATTTTTTACTTTAGTTTATTTGGTGCTTGTAAGTAAGCATTTCACAGTAAGGTCTACACTTGTTGTATTCGGTGCATGTGACAAATACAGTTTGATTTGATATGGTGTCATTTCGCTGTCTTTGCCTGGGTTTGAGAGGTAATGCACCCCGGCCCTGCCACTGTTAGTAACGTGGCTCTGCCTGCAATCAGGGTGGGAGTGTTTCAGTTGCCCAGACACACACAGTGTAGAAATAGACTCAATCCGCCCATGCACACAAACACACTGCGAGGTCTGTTTTGTGAACTGAAGATTCCAACATATGGCACAAGACCAGGCGTGCACAACGAGACATGCACAATCCTTTTTCAAACAAAGAACAAGCACATGGCACATCATGAAAAAAGGACATACACATAAGCGGATATCACAAACATCTGCATCTAGACATTAGAGCTGGTCTCCTTTTTTTGGTTTTTTTTTAATTGTACCCCTTTTTTCTCCCCAATTTCATGGTATCCAATTGTTGTCTCATTGCTACAACTCCCGTACAGGCTCGGGAGAGACGAAGGCTGAATGTCATGCATCCTCCGATACACAACCAACCAGCCGTACTGCTTCTTAACACAGCACGCATCCAACCCGGGATGCGAGCCAGCCGCACCAATGTGTCAGAGGCTACACCAGCCAGCCGCACCAATGTGTCAGAGGCTACACCGTGCACCTGGCAACCTTGGCTAGCACGCACTGCACCCGGCCCGCCACAGGAGTCGCTGGTGCGCGATGAGACAAGGAGATCCCTACCGACCAATCCCTCCCTAACCCGGACGACGCTAGGCCAATTGTGCGTCGCCCCACGGACCTCCCGGTCGCGGCCGGTTACGACAGAGCCTGGGCGCGAACCCAGGGACTCTGATGGCACAGCTGGCGCTGCAGTACAGCGCCCTTAACCACTGCGCCACCCGGGAGGCGGGCTGGACTCCTTAATGGTGAAGCCGACACGTCTGTTTGGGATATCACAAACATCTGCATCTAGACATTAGAGCTGGACTCCTTAATGGTGAAGCCTGTTTGGGATATCACAAACATCTGCATCTAGACATTAGAGCTGGACTCCTTAATGGTGAAGCCTGTTTGGGATATCACAAACATCTGCATCTAGACATTAGAGACTCCTTAATGGTGAAGCCGACACGTCTGTTTGGGATATCACAACAAAGTTACTGCAAACAACAAACCCAGTTTTTTTCCACCTGGCATCATTGCGCGTGTGATAGAACAGAAGAATATGTACCGCAAAAAACCATGTATAATAATTACCACGCCGCTCGACACACCTTCCCTTCTTCCATAAAACAAAAACAATAACAAAAGGTGCTGGGGCGGACAGTGGTGCCATTTCCCATAATCCCGATTCCATCTTTAACCTATAAATTAACAGAGGATATTATTCCTGCATGCAAACGATTTGGTCGGTCACCCTCTGTCTCAGGTTCCAGCCAGATGTGTGGGTGTGGGTGTATTTGTGTGTGTGTGTGTGTGTGTGCGCTTTAGAGATTTTATTTGATTTAACCTTTATTTAACTAGGCAAGTCAGTTAAGAACAAATTCTTATTTACAGTGACGGCCTACCAAAAGGCAAAAGGCCTCTTGCAGGGATGGGGGTTGGGATTAAAAATAAGAATGCAGGACATAACACACATCACGACAAGAGAGACGCCACAACACTACATAAAGAGATAGTTAAGACAACAACACAGCATGGCAGCAACACATGACAACACAGCATGGTAGAAACACAAAATGACAACAACACGGTAGAAGCACAACATGGTAGCAGCACAAAACATGGTACAAACATTATTGGGCACAGACAACAGCACAAAGGGCAAGAAGGTAGAGACAACAGTACATCACGTGAAGCAGCCACAAGTGTCAGTAAGAGTGTCAATGATTGAGCCTTTGAATGAAGAGATGGGGATAAAGCCCATTGAATTGAATTGATGAAACTGTCCAGTTTGAGTGTTTTTTACAGCTCGTTCCAATCGCTAGCTGCAGCAAACTGAAAAAGAGGAGTGACCCAGAGAGGTGTGTGCATTGGGGACCTTTAACAGAATGTGACTGGCAGAACAGGTGTTATATGTGGAGGATGAGGGCTGCAGTAGGTATCTAGGGGGTCTTGGCCTAAGAGGGTTTTAAGGGGGAGTGAGGCATAAGAGGGTTTAATAAATAAGCATCAACCAGTGGATCTTGCGTTGGGTATACAGACAGTTTACAGAGGTGTATAGAGTGCAGTGATGTGTCCTATAAGGAGCGTTGGTTGCAAATCTGATGGCCAAATGGTAAAGAACATCTAGCCGCTTGCGCGCACCCTTACCTGCCGATCTATAAATTACGTCTCTGTAATCTAGCTTGGGTAGGATGATCATCTGAATCAGGGTTCGTTTGGTAGCTGGGTTGAGAGAGGAGCGATTACAATAGAGGAAATCAAGTCTAGATTTAACCTTAGCCTGCAACTTTGATATGTGCTGAGAGAAGGACAGTGTACCGTCTAGCCATACTCCCAAGTACTTGTATGAGGTGACTACCTCCAGCTCTAAACCCTCAGAGGAAGTAATCACACCGGTGGGGTGAGGGGCATTCTTCTTACCAAACCCCATGACCTTTGTTTTGGAGATGTTCAGAACAAGGATAAGGGCAGAGAAAGCATGTTGGACACTAAGAAAGCTTTATTGTAGAGCCTTTAACACAAAATCTGGAGAGGGGCCAGCTGAGTATAAGACTGTATCATCTTCATATAAATGGACGAGAGAGCTTCCTACTGCCTGAGCTATGTTGTTGATGTAATTTGAGAAGAGCCTGGGGCCTAGGATCGAGCCTTGGGGTACTCCCTTGGTGACAGGCAGCAAAGTCCCCTCAGCGACACCAAAACTTCTTAGCTGGCCCACAAGAATGGAATGGCCAACCATATCAAAAGCTTTGGCAGAGTCAATAAAAATAGCAGTACAACATTGCTTAGAATCAAGAGGAATGGTGACATAATTTAGGACCTTCAAGGTTGCAGTGACACATCCATAACCAGATTAACAGTTAGGATCAGCTTGATCTCCCCTTTAAATAAAGGACACAACGTATCTGCCTTCCAAGTAATGGGAACCTACCCAGAGAGGACAGACAGATCAGAGACAGACTTGGCAATGATAAGTGCTGCAACTTTAAAGAAGAAAGGATCTAAACCATCTGACCCATATGTTTTTTTGGGGGTCAAGTTTAAGGGGCTCCTTTAGCACCTCAGACTCAGTAACCGGCTGCAGGGAGAAACTTTGTAGCGGGACAGGGGGAAAAGACGGAGGAGCATTGGGGCTGGTCACATTAGAAGTGCTGAGAGTTGACGTTATGTGTGCTAGCGTGCATAGGATTACTGTGTGCGAGGGGAGTATATAGAGCCCACTACAGCTGTCAGTCTGCTCTACGCTGAAGGAAACATCTGGAAGTCTGATGTCTGCCCTGGGGCAGGGCAGGGCATTCCCCCCCCCCCCCCATGTGTTCCTTCAGGAGGAGTGCATGCAGCAAACCTCACTTATTAAAGTGCAGCAGGCTATAATTCACATTCAAAAGTACTTGACTTACTTCAGGATTCCTTTTGAAGCTTCTAGAGGAGAAAACAGCCTCACTTAGAATTCTGGATTGGTCAGGATTTGGGACTCGTCACTGTGCACTTAAATGCTTTAAAAACACACTCCATTGAAAACCTTCTAAATCCCCCAAAATGTCATTTAAAAGGAGTTAAACTTCGTACATATGCTTCATCTTATTTATATAAGTGACATAAAACAGATTGGCAGTCAGTTGTTCAGATGTTTACCCTTCAACACATTCGTCTTCAGTGAGGATTTATGGAGGTTCGCATTCGATGTTGTATTACCGCCACAAGCTGGACTGGTGTATAAATACATTATATTTTGTGACACATAATATAAAAACTTACCCTACCATCTAAGAGCCAGATCACAATTTACTGGGGGGAGGAGTGGTCCAAAATAGCTGAGGGTTGTCAAACTTATTTTTTTGCTTTGGAGAGGGTTGTGTGGTTTTTTATTGGGGCAAAGGGGAGGGTAGTGTGTTTTTTTCCCCCGTGGTTGACATTCATTCTTTAGTAGGTTTTACTATGTAATTTCGAACCATCGTGGCCACATTTCCTCCTCAGCTTGCATGCTCCTCCCCTATATCAAGGTGTTTTGGTACATCCCTAATGCCCTATGGTTTTCCATGTGCTAACTTTTACTATACCACAGGTATCCAATCCAGGTCAGTATAGTCTACTGGTCTACCAGCCTATCCTGGCCTATATACACCATTCATAGTGAAAATAACGGCTGGTGGACCGTTTGTCCAGATCTGCAATGGGCTAACTAGCAATCGTAACACATATAAAAACATTCAAAGCTGCATACATTTTCAATATGAATCGACAAGATCAAATAGGAATAGCTGATAGGCAGAGGACAGGCCAGGTGCATCATTGGTCGTGAAAGAACAGTGAAGACATTTAACACACAGCTCAAAAATCCCCCCTTTTGATCTTGTTTGGGGACAATACAAGTATCCTCCCTAGGCTATAGTAGCCTATGTGAGTGTAACATTCTACTCTAGGCTGCAGTGAAATTGTCATTTGAATAACAGCGTAAAAGCCCTGTGATTTGAATGTTTCATTCGATTTGGATCTGTTGTCGGTCTACTCTATAGTTTATAAGGTCTAGAAAGGCACAGTAGAAGGCCAGTCTGGCTGTATTCTTACTTCTGATACTGAATGCGCTGTCTGTTTCAGATTATAATTCTTCCAAGTCGTCCTAAAATAATGTGGTCACATATGCTCTGTCCCAGCAGGCTCAGTTATTCGGGAAAGCCTAGCTCTGAGCCTCCAATCAGAGCGGATATTCCTTGCACACCTAGAACGCTTCAATATAGCCTAAATATTTATAATTTAACTTTTAAATGTATTACTTTTTACATGTGGCATAAACACATGTGTTAATCTGATTAGGCTACTTCAAAAGTCTCCTGTAGGCATGCGCATGTTCATCCAAAATTCCAGCGTTGTCAAATTGGCTTGACATTATTTATTTTACTATGCAAGTCATTTAAGAACAAATTCTTATTTTCAATGACAGCCTAGGAACAGTGGGTTAACTGCCTGTTCAGGGGTAGAATGACAGATTTTGTACCTTGTCAGCTCAGGGATTTGAACTTGCACCTTTTTGGTTACTAGTCCAATGCTCTAACCACTAGGCTACCCTGCCACCCCATTAGCCAGGTTTCCATCCAACCTTTTTATGCAGTGAAGTAGCCTACATGTCAGATAGAAGATGGCCTGACATCATGGAAAAGCATGCAGTTTATTAGGCTACAGATTGAATAAATGATTAACTTCACAGAGTGGTGGAAGTGCACAGTGATGAGGTTGATGCTCCTTTCAATAAATATGGAGGGTCTTATTCTGGTGACATGATGATCGATGCTTAGCTGCCAGTGTCTCGAGCACCCTCTCTGCCTCCGCCGTCCAATGAAGCCGCTGGGGACATCCTCTCAGTAGCGAGGTAAAAGGCGTGAACACCGTGCTGAAGCCCCAGATGGCCCTCCGAAAATAGTTGGCGAACCCCAGGAATCGCTGGACTGCTTTCACGGAGTTGGAGGTGGGCCATGTCCTGACTGCGCTGATGCGTTGCTCCTCCATCTCCACTCCCTCTGTGTACATGAGGTAGCCCAAAAAGTACAAGGACCACTGGAAAAACAAACATTTCTCTTGTTTAACATATAGATCATGCTCCAACAGTCTTCCCAGCACAGATCTGACTAATGAGACATCCTGGGCGCAGTCAGCAGAATAGACCAAAATGTTGTCTATATAAACCACTACGCCCCGTCCCAGCATGTCCCAAAACACTTCGATAATAAAGGCCTGGAAGACTGAAGAAGCATTAGACAGGCCAAAGGGCCTTACGAGATACTCGTAGTGGCCTGTGGTTGTGGAAAAGGTAGTTTTCCATTCGTAGCCTGCACGAATGAGCACCAGATTGTAGGCGCTCCTCAAGTCCAGTTTCGTGAAGTACTGCGCCCCGTGCATTTGTTCGATGATGGTTGGGATGAGGGGTAAAGGATAGCTGAACTTAACGGTGGCTTTATTCAGTGTTTGATAATCAATGCAGGGGCGCAGTCCCCAATCTTTGTTCTTAACAAAAAAAGAAGCCTGAGGAGGATGGTGACGTAGAGGGGCGGAAAAAACCCTGCTGGAGTCTCTCCTGTACGTAGGTCTCCATGGCCTCGGTCTCCGCACAGGAGAGGGGATAGACGTGTCCTCTCGGGAGGGCTGCGTCAGACAGAAGGTCAATGGCACAGTCCCAGGGGCGATGAGGAGGCAGGCGTGGAGCCTCGGTGGTCTGGACATTCCACCGTTGTGGTGTTGACAGACATCGCGAGACACCTCCTCTGACACTCCTACGACCAACCCAGCAGTCTCCTCTCGGACCAGAAAATACAAGGTTAATCCAACTAAAACAACAGGGTGTGTCAATCATCAAGAAGATGATCTGTTCTAAATCAGTGCAATTTCTGTAATATTGCTGTAATATAGCCTGTTCAGAACTTTTGTCAGGGTTTAAACCATATTTTATTCCGTTGTCCAAATTTAGTTCCTTCTATTCCCTATAAACAATGACCTCTCAATCCCATTTTATTAGGGTCAGATTGAAATTTGCTTGCTGGGAAGGGATGGTCCACCTTTTTTAAGTAGGCAAGTCCGTTAACAACAAATTCTTATTTTCAACGACACAGTGGGTGTTCAAGGGCAGAATGACAGATTTTCACCTTGTCAGCACAGGGATTCGATCTTCCAACCTTACAGTTACTAGTCCAACACTCTAACCACTAGGCTACCTGCTGCCACTGCTTTGGGGAAGGTAGTGCATTTACCCACTATTTTACAATTGCTCTTCTGTTCTTATTTTCCCTATAAACAATGGCTTAACTTACTTTTGCTATTACCTTAATAAAGTTTTGAACCTTTTTGTGAAGTTTTGTTAAATTTTGGCTGTTATTAAGATTTATCTACTGCAAGCCTATGATATGAAGGCAGTGTGCACCAGCGCTCCGACTGACTCCAACTGACAGTTGAATTTGAGGTGAGGAAGAATGTTTCTGGTCTACCAGAGTTACTCCTATAATCTAACAATATAATGCGTATCTTTGTACAAAATATTCTGATTGAAAATGAACAAACTAACCTCCTTCTCCGAGTCTAGATATGTATAGCAGACGCAGTAGCCTTCTAACATAACGAAATGCTTGTTGCTGGCATATCTCTATCTGTCTCTTGGGATAGGCCTAAACATCTCTTCCTTTACTGTATATAAACAGGAAACTTTGGGAAAAGGACAGGCAGACATTTCTTTATTATTCATCTGGAGCCTCCCAGCTTAACCGCTGCTATTGTGGCAAAGGCTGTTTTCCAACGTGGTGTAATGTTTTTCATGTGTATTTAATGTTCTGAACCCAATAGGAATACATCCTTATCCTCTGCCGTTCCAAAGCCACAAGGACCTTCAAAATCTCAGCTCATTGAGCCCACATTTTCCTTCACACTCTGTCCTTTTTTAATGTGGTTCTTCTGTGGTATCTCAATATTTATACTGAACAAAAATATAAAATGGAACATGCAACAATTGAAAACATTTGACTGTGTTACAGTTCGTGTCAGGAAATCAGTCAATTGAAATAAATACATAAACAACAGCTGTGGTGGACAGTCCTGCAGTCAGCATGCCAATTGCACAATCCCTTTAAAACTTGTGACATCTGTAGCATTGTGTTGTGTAACAAAACAGCACATTTTAGAATGGCCTTTTATTGTCCCCAGCACAAGGTGTACTTGTGTAATGATCATGCTGTTTAATCAGCTTCTTGTTATGCCACACCTGTCAGGTGGATGGATTATCTTGGCAAAAGAGAAATACTCACTAACAAACATGGATGTAAACAAATCTGTGGACAAAATTTGAGAGAAATAAGCTGGAACATTTCTGGGATCTTTTATTTCAGCTCATGAAACATGGGACCAACACTTTACATGTAGAGTTTATAATTTTGTTCAGTATATATGTGGTGCCAGACGTTACATGGTGACATTCATGCAAACCAGACATTGACACACACGGTACAATAGAGATTCCTATTAGCAGAAGTGTGGACTAGTCACATTACTTTTTAAAATCTGATTATACTGCTTGCATCAGTTACCTGATGTGGAATAGAGTTCCATGTAGTAATGGCTCTATATAGTACTGTGCACCTCCCATAGTCTGTTCTGGACTTGTGGACTGTGTAAAGACCTCTGGTGGCATGTCTTGTGGGGTATGCACAGATGTCTGAGCTGTGTGCTAGTCATTTAAACAGACAGCTTGGTGCTTTCAACATGTCAATACCCCTCACAAATACAAGTAGTGATGAAGTCAATCTCTCCTCCACTTTGAGCAAGGAGAGACTGACATGCATATTATTATTGTTTGCTGTCTCCAGGGGCAGCAGGTAGCCTAGTGGTTAGCGCGTTGGACTAGTAACCAAAAGGTTGCAAGATTGAATCCCCGAGCTGACAAGGTAAAAATCTGTCATTCTCCCCCTGAACAAGATGATATATATTCACACCTAGAACAGCTTCCATCATAATGGTTCTTTTTGAAAGAGAGAAAAAAATAATTTGGTAAAAGTTTGGTAAATCTAATCCAGTCTGAATCATCCTCTGGAAAAACAGACATGCTGTGGTAATAATTACATAACCAACGTTTCAATAGTATTACAGTTGTATAGTAATCCTGTGCGAATAGGGTTTAGTGATTTTTATATAGAATAATAGGGAGGATGAACCTTCATGAATCCTGCCCCTTTTCAAGTATCTCAACCCATAGTTTTCCAGGCTCCGGAAGCTGGCTTACAACGGGGCCCTATCTCTCCAGCTCTGTATTTCTGTCACTGCGTCTTCGAGTGTGTCTACTCTCCATCCACTGTGTAAATGACTCTCCCTGGTCCCTCCAGGTGACTTTCCCTGGTTCCTCTGGACTTATACTGTGTCTTTGTGCCATTGTGGGTTTTTAAGCAAATACAATGTTCATTGATCACATTTCCTGACTGAACCTTAGAATAACTTCAGATCACATGATGATAATCACAAATTGTAGCAGGAATTATATACAGTCATTTCATTCAGCAAACTTTATGATGATCATTGACAGCATTAGATATAAACATGGCACGAGTATTGCACTACAGATCCAAACGTGGAGTTTTTCCTGTTTTATTTTTTGTTTTGTTTTTATGCAAAAATGAGTCATGTTCAGCTGGTGAAATGTTGTTAGGGTATCTGCAAGGTTTGTGATACAAATGGTGGGCAATTAAATCCCCTGACCCTTCCAATCCCCCGTCACCTGTGACACATGACTAATTAGTGCCCACCGTTGAGAGGGGGGTCCAGGTGGGGTGCTGCTCACCTGATTGCTGGGGTGACCTGCTGGGTTGCAGTTTTCAGCAGCCATGGCTGTGTCGTGTCTGCGTCATGAAGACGGGTGCACCATCAAACCATTAGCAGGTGGGCACACAAATACACACAGCTCTACAGGGCTAATTAGCTGGGTCACTATTGGCATCCACAGCTCTATCTGGATCATCAAAGGAAACCTTTTATATTTTTACTTTTGCCCGAGAGACAAGGTGCAACAGAAATGAAAAGTTCACATGAGGAAAAAAGGCCCAGCTTTGAGTTGAGCGAGTGAGAGCTGCTTGATTTCCCTCAAGAGCGGCTCCTATTTTCTTCATGTCTCTCCCAATGGAGGAAATCAATCACATGATACTTATTGAGAGTGTGACCTTTGACCTTGAGAGTACCACCCCTGTTCATTAGGAAACAATTGAGAGCATCTCTCCTCTCCAAATTGAGTGGGTTTGGGGGATAGGCATTTGAACTGGCGATCCTCCTTATTATGGATGACGTCTGAAATCTCTGCTTACAGCTTACTTACTCATCCCCACGTCATCCCACCTCTGCACTGAGGAGAAGAGTGGCAGGATGGGGGAGATGTCGATTCTCAAAGTGCGGGAATAGAGTTCTGATTTTATTTTGTTGACATGGCTTGGTTTGTGTGTGTGTGTGTGTGTGTTTGTGTGTGTGTGTGTGTGTGTGTTTGTGTGTGTGTGTGTGTGTGTGTGTGCGTGTGTGCGTGCGTGCGTGCGTGCATGTGTGTGTGTTCGCGTGCGTGAGAGCGAGAGAAAGAGAGAACAGGAGATAGAACAGGAGAGAGAAAGAGAGAGAGAATGGGAGAGAGAGGGAGAGAGAAAGAGAGGGAGAATGGGAGCGAGAGACAAAGAGAGAAAGGGATAATGCCTATGGTTGTGTATAGTTGTTTTAACCATTAACAATATCAAACAGTACATATTCTAATAGCCATATTCCAAAGGAGATATATTCAGTTATGTCTCTTTGGATGATTTTCATTTCAGTCCTCCTAAAACAATAGTCTGGGGAAATCAGATATCACCCCACTTGTGACCTCATAAAACCAATGGATTACTTTCTTTAGTAAACAGACCCTCAGTACTGGCTGATGTTGAAAATACTTTTGATTGGAATTGTGCCTTCTTAATGGCACAATGATGTTTACATAGGTCTGTGTTAAAAGCTGAAACTTGATACGTGTTCCTAAGGGTCAATAAAATCATAGCCAAATAGAGCATCATTACCATGGTCCCTACTGCAATTCAGCTCTGAACTAGGCTTTGACTATAGAAATTGGAAATTGTTTGTTTATAGGTCACACATAATGAAGCTTCCTTTTATGACCAAATGAGAACGAGGTATTATTAGAGATCTCTGTCAACACAGGAGGCAGATATTCCATCTGATGCAATATCTAGTTCTACCCGTTGACTCTGCATTTTCCATGGATGTCAGATAGCCTGAGTTTAGTGTAGAATATAGATTTGTGAACCTCTGAAAGCAGAGGAGGGCGTTGTAGCGATCAACCTCTCAGCCTCCTTAACACTGGGCTGATTTCACTCATCCAGGGAAACTCCCAGGAAGCCTCATTTAAGCCCATATTCATTAGGTTCAATAAACCTGAAGAGAAAGAAGTGTTTGGTCTGTTCGACCCAGTGGATAATGCAGTCTCTCCAACATGGTGAAACGAGGTTTTGACTAACGATTCCTAACACCACCAGTTATTGGTGGGTAGTTGACCTCACTCCCACACTATTGATTTTGAGATGCCTGGGTAATTCATTTGAAAACTGGGCTGCTGTTGGGGAAAGCAACTAAAGGATAGTGTAGCAATGATGAGATCTCATTTCATGGGCAGTGAACTAGACGTTGTGTATGGATATCTAAGGGTCAACTTGGTCTCATAATAGAACCATAAAGAAATTCAGATTCGCAACAGCCTAGTTTACAGTAAATGCAAGCTCATGTTATGATAAGGTTAGGTTTAGGCATGCTAGCGAATGGTTAATGCAATGGTGAGGCTAAAAGATGAAAAACAAAAACACCTGGATTCAAACAGCATCGGCCCATTTGAGGATATTCCAGTATGCCTGTTTCATTAGAGTAACGATATTGGGACAAGTTACAAATATGTCTCAGTGCTGCCATCTCTGTCATGGCCACCCAAAGTACATGCTCTAAACTAATCTTGCCTGTGTGTGTGCTGTATCGTGTGTATGTATATATGTGTATCTGTACGCACGTGTGTGTGTGTGTATGAGCAGCAGGATGCACTCACTCCAGGTGGACTCGGTGCAACGCTGGATGGAGGACCTGCGTCACATGACGGAGGTGGAGTGCATGTGTGTTCTGCAGGCCAAGGCCATTGGCGTGGAGGAGGATGCCCAGGGTGAGCTCATCGTGGCCACGCGGGACCACGTGGCCCGCGACAACCTGCAGACGCTGCTGCGGCGGGCGCTGGTGGTCAGCACGGAGCTGGGCAAGATGTTCCAGCGGCTGGAGAAGGGCCGCTGGCAGCGGGTCCACAGCACGGCCGTCCGGGCCAACTGCCACGTGCGCTCGCTGGTGCATGAGTATAGCGCCGCCCGTAACACCCCCTCAGAGATGCAGAAGGTGAGGATGAAGGGAGAAGTGGACTGGTCTGGGTAGGAGGGACGGAGGGAGGGAGGAGGATGGAGGGAGAAGTGGACTGGTCTGGGTAGGAGGGAGGGAGGGAGGAGGGAGGGAGGGAGGGAGGGAGGGAGGGAGGGAGGGGGATGGAGGGAGAAGTGGACTGGTCTGGGTAGGAGGGTGGAGGAAGAAGTGGACTGGTCTGGGTAGGAGGGAGGGAGGGAGGGAGGAGAATGGAGGGAGAAGTGGACTGGTCTGGGTAGGAGGGAGGGAGGGAGGGAGGGAGGGAGGATGGAGGGAGAAGTGGACTGGTCTGGGTAGGAGGGAGGGAGGGAGGGAGGAGGATGGAGGGAGAAGTGGACTGGTCTGGGTAGGAGGGAGGGAGGGAGGGAGGGAGGGAGGGAGGGAGGGAGGGAGGGAGGGAGGGAGGGAGGGAGGGAGGGAGGGAGGGAGGGAGGGAGGGAGAAGTGGACTGGTCTGGGTAGGAGGGTGGAGGAAGAAGTGGACTGGTCTGGGTAGGAGGGTGGAGGGAGAAGTGGACTGGTCTGGGTAGGAGGGAGGGAGGAGGATGGAGGGAGAAGTGGACTGGTCTGGGTAGGAGGGTGGAGGAAGAAGTGGACTGGTCTGGGTAGGAGGGTGGAGGGAGAAGTGGACTGGTCTGGGTAGGAGGGTGGAGGGAGAAGTGGACTGGTCTGGGTAGGAGGGTGGAGGAAGAAGTGGACTGGTCTGGGTAGGAGGGAGGGAGGAGGATGGAGGGAGAAGTGGACTGTTCTGGGTAGGAGGGTGGAGGAGGATGGAGGAAGAAGTGGACTGGTCTGGGTAGGAGGGTGGAGGAGGAAGAAGTGGACTGGTCTGAGTAGGAGGGTGGAGGAAGAAGTGGACTGGTCTGGGTAGGAGGGTGGAGGGAGAAGTGGACTGGTCTGGGTAGGAGGGTGGAGGGAGAAGTGGACTGGTCTGGGTAGGAGGGAGGGAGGAGGGTAGAGGAAGAAGTGGACTGGTCTGGGTAGGAGGGTGAAGGAGGATGGAGGAAGAAGTGGACTGGTCTGGGTAGGAGGGAGTGAGGGAGGAGGAAGAAGTGGACTGGTCTGGGTAGGAGGGTGGAGGAAGAAGTGGACTGAAAATGTTCCACGTTTCAATACCGGGAATAATTCAGATATTATCCAGAGAGTCCCGGGAAATACTGCAAAATCAGAAGTCCCCATTTAAAGCGGTTCAAAACCAAAATATGTTCACTATGCCAGGGTTCTCCCCAAATAAGAGGGGCTCTGCGACCCTTGTCAGCGAGGCTGCGCCACTATGTAAAGATTCCAGAGCAAATTAAACTGATATTTAGTAATAATAGGGTAATTATCTTTGATCACTAATTACATTGTTGTGAATTGTGAAACAGGCCGTTCATAAAATCAGGACATGTTCCTTAATTAATTCAGCACATTTCAGCAGTAGGCTATCTCAATGCAGAGTGCGCTCAGGACGCACCCCGAGTAGAATGTAGCATCGTCAAATCACAGAAACGTTTTACCTCCAGAGTGGCGGAGCGGTCAAGGCGCTGCATCTCAGTGCTAGATGTGTCACTACAGACCTTGGTTCGATCCCGGGCTGTATCACAACTGGCCGTGATCGGGAGTCACGTAGGGCACTGCACAATTGGCCCAGCGTCGTTCGGGGAGGGTTTGGTCGGGGTAGGCTGTCATAATAATTTGTTCTTAACTGAATTGCCTAGTTAAATAAAATAAAAATGACCAAAGTTGCTAAGCTTGCTAGATAACCTCCTCCAACTTATGACAGAATATCTCCTATATTTGTCTAGATGGAGTTGATGATTATACAGATGGCAGTGCAGCTCATGAATAACGGGGAGATGAAGAGAGGATATGGTTTAAATATCAATGTATCTTAACGGGGACCAACTCTAACATCTGCCCTCATACAGTTTGTTGATCACATATTCTCTATTGAAGCTCTGGTATGGGCAGCAATACGGGAAATGTAGCGAGGGAAATGTTTTAGCTGTATTTTGACATGCATAGGCAAAAGACGTGGTTTGATAATGTAACCTATGGACTACAGAATAAAGTTAGGAATTTGTATGCGCGATAGGAGTCAGGATTTGTATGAGCAATAGGAGTCAGGATTTGTATGCGCGATAGGAGTCAGGATTTGTATGCGCGACAGGAGTCAGGATTTGTATGTGTGATAGGAGTCAGGATTTGTATGTGCGATAGGAGTCAGGATTTGTATGCGCGATAGGAGTAAGGATTTGTATGCGTGATAGGAGTCAGGATTTGTATGCGTGATAGGAGTCAGGATTTGTATGAGTGATAGGAGTCAGGATTTGTATGAGCGATAGGAGTCAGGATTTGTATGCGCGATAGGAGTCAGGATTTGTATGCGCGACAGGAGTCAGGATTTGTATGTGTGATAGGAGTCAGGATTTGTATGTGCGATAGGAGTCAGGATTTGTATGCGCGATAGGAGTCAGGATTTGTATGCGTGATAGGAGTCAGGATTTGTATGCGCGATAGGAGTCAGGATTTGTATGCGTGATAGGAGTCAGGATTTGTATGCGCGATAGGAGTCAGGATTTGGGTTGTTTAGCTTCTTCTCTGCTGTACATTTGAACATTGGCCGCATGTAAATGTTCACTATTACACATCACATAAGCTATTCATGCCAAGAGCAAAATTCGGACTAAAATAATATGAAAACGAGTCTCTGAGAGCCCCCTGTCTGGTTCCATCTTGGACGGGCTGTTGAAGAAATTAGCTGCCTCTGATGAGCCTCTCCCTCCAGTAGTTTGTGCAGGTTTCCTGTCAAGAGGAATCACAGTTGCATTGTATGATACGGAGTACTCACTTCATCCATTTTAAAATGATGCTGTGGAAGTTCTGCTTCTGTTACATACAGCTACTCATCCCACAGGACATTTTGTACGGTTCTCTGTGTGTGCATAAAGGGATGACCACTAATTGGAGAATGACATTGTTTTCTGCTTTGTGTGGGTGTTCTACTTTCTGTGTGTGTCTAATGTTTGTCTCATTGTAACCTGAAATGTGTGTTCCTCCTCTTTGAGTGCAGTATGAGACGTCTTTGCTTGAGAAGTGCATGGAGCTGACCACCATAACAGAGAGGTAAAACATTCATACAAAACCTTCTAATGACCTCTGAATATTGTCGTACACATTTGAATACAGTAGCTCACATAAATGTTTATGTTCAAGGTTTATCCAAACCCTCTCTTCTACAGATGCCTTCATACTGAGGACGAATTCTTCCTGAAGTCCATGAGGGAAGCCATTAACGAGATTCTCACCGATGTCAGCGATTCATTCAGCCACATGATTGACATGGCCCTGGCCAACGAGATCCAGGTATGAGGCTTTGACCACACCCATGACTCTCTTTTTTAGTCATAATTAGGCCTTCAACACAAATCAAATCCAAATTTCATTGGTCACATACAGTGCCTTGCGAAAGTATTCGGCCCCCTTGAACTTTGCGACCTTTTGTCACATTTCAGGCTTCAAACATAAAGATATAAAACTGTATTTTTTTGTGAAGAATCAACAACAAGTGGGACACAATCATGAAGTGGAACGACATTTATTGGATATTTCAAACTTTTTTAACAAATCAAAAACTGAAAAATTGGGCGTGCAAAATTATTCAGCCCCTTTACTTTCAGTGCAGCAAACTCTCTCCAGAAGTTCAGTGAGGATCTCTGAATGATCCAATGTTGACCTAAATGACTAATGATGATAAATACAATCCACCTGTGTGTAATCAAGTCTCCGTATAAATGCACCTGCACTGTGATAGTCTCAGAGGTCCGTTAAAAGCGCAGAGAGCATCATGAAGAACAAGGAACACACCAGGCAGGTCCGAGATACTGTTGTGAAGAAGTTTAAAGCCGGATTTGGATACAAAAAGATTTCCCAAGCTTTAAACTTCCCAAGGAGCACTGTGCAAGCGATAATAATGAAATGGAAGGAGTATCAGACCACTGCAAATCTACCAAGACCTGACCTTCGCAAGGCACTGTACATGTGGTTAGCAGAAGTAGCGAGTGTAGCGACATGCTTGTGCTTCTAATTCCGAACGTGCAGTAATATCTAACAAGTAATCTAACAATTCCCCAATAACTACTTAATAAACACAAGTGTAAAGGAATGAATGGGAATATGTACATATAAATATATGGATGAGCAATGGCCGAACGGCATAGGCAAGATGCAGTAGATGGTATAGAGTAAGGTATATACATATGAGACGAGTAATGTAGGGTATGTAAACATTATATAAAGTGGCATTGTTTAAATTGACTAGTGATACATTTATTACATCCAATTTGTAATTATTAACGTGAGCTGGAGTTGAGTCAGTATGTTGGCAGCAGCCACTCAATGTTAGTGGTGGGTGTTTAACAGTCTGATGGCCTTGAGATTCAGTCTCTCGGTCCCAGCTTTGATGCACCTGTACTGACCTCGCCTTCTGGATGATAGCGGGGTGAACAGGCAGTGGCTCGGGTGGTTGCTGTCCTTGATGATCTTTATGGCCTTCCTGTGACATCGGGTGATGTAGGTGTCCTGGAGGGCAGGTAGTTCCCCCCTGGTGATGCGTTGTGCAGACCTCACTATCCTCTGGAGAGCCTTGCGGTTGTGGGCGGAGCAGTTTCCTTATCGACAGGATGTTCTCGATTGTGCATCTGTAAAAGTTTGTGAGTGTTTTCGGTGACAAGCCAAATTTCTTCAGCCTCCTGAGGTTGAAGAGAGCTGTTGCACCTTCTTCACCACACTGTCTGTGTGGTGGACCATTTCAGTTTGTCCGTGATGTGTATGCCGCGGAACTTAAAACTTTCCACCTTCTCCACTACTGTCCCGTCGATGTGGATAGGGGGCTGCTCCCTCTGCTGTTTCCTGAAGTCCACGATCATCTCCTTTGTTTTGTTGGTTATTTTCCTGACACCACACTCCGAGGGCCCTCACCTCCTCCTTGTAGGCCGTCTCGTCGTTGTTGGTAATCAAGCCTACCACTGTAGTGTCGTCTGCAAGCTAGGTGATTGAGGTGCCGGCGTGCATGGTATTTTGGTATTTTGTGTTTAAGAACTTGTAGTTGTAAATGAGAACTTGCGCTCAACTAGCCTACCTGGTTAAATAAAGGTGAAATAAAACAAATAAAAAATTAATTATAATAAATGATCACAACAGTATGAACTGCAGTGGTGTAAAGTACTTAAGAGTGGGTTCGTAAATTCAATCTGGAGTGCGCTCAGAGTGCCCTCTGGGCGTTTGTAAATTCAGAGCGTTGTCAGATTGTCCGTTCGTAAATTCAGGAGTAGGGTTGATCCTAGCGTTCTGGCCTCACAATGGCAGTCAAGCACCCAAGCTAACTGGCTAACGTTGGCTAGCTTGCTAGCTATTTCCAGACACAAATGAGAGAACACCTCCCTCTGACCATTTTACTCACCGTAGCAGAGCTGGCTAGGCTGTTTACATGTTATCAAGAGTGTTGGTGACTGTAACTGTGCTGCTGGAAACAATTTAATTATGTTTTTTTGTCAACGTTTAGTGACATATTTTTTTTTTTTTGCACAACTTTAACTAACTCCAATTCATTCTTAATGAAAATAATAAACTTTTTACTCCATACATTTTCCCTGACACCCAAAAGTACATTTTGAATGCTTAGTAGGACAGGAAAATGGTCAAATTTGCGCACTTATTGTAACGGCTTTCTTCCTGGAAAGGAGAGGCGGACCAAAACGCAGCGTGGTTAGAGTTCATGTTATTTTAATAAGGTAACTCATGAACAGAATATAAAACAATAAACGTGGCAAAACCGAAACAGTCCTAACTGGTGCAGAAAACACAAAGACAGGAAACAACCACCCACAAACCCCAACACAAAACAAGCTACCTAAATATGGTTCCCAATCAGAGACAATGACTAACACCTGCCTCTGATTGAGAACCATATCAGGCCAACCACAGAAACAGACAAACTAGACACACAACATAAAATGCCCACCCAGCTCACGTCCTGACCAACACTAAAACAAGGAAAACACACAAGAACTATGGTCAGAACGTGACACTTATCAAGAGAACATCCTTGGTCTTCCCTACCGCCTCAGATCTGGCGGAATCACTAAACACAAATGCTTAGTTTGTAAATTATATTTGCGTGTTGGAGTGTTCCTCTGGCAATCCGTAAATTTTAAAAACAAGAAAAAAGTCTGGTTTGCTTAATATAAGGAATTTGAAATTATTTTTACTTTTGATACTTAAGTATATTTTAGCAATTAAATGTACTTTTAATACTTAGCTATATTTCAAACCAAATGCTTTTAGACTTTTACATTAGTAGTACTTCACTGGGTGACTCACCTTTACTTGAGTCATTTTCTATTAAGGTATCTTTACTTTTACTCAAGTATAATAATTGGGTATTTTTTCCACCACTGATGAACTGGTATTAACGAATTGCATATTGAGTTCAATGGAAAATGTAACCCTTATTCAGATAATTCATTTACGCTCAGTTTAAATATTCATAATAGTATCATTAATTAGTTCTAATATTGATCTTCTATATCGTATAAATTCAGAACTTCCTCCTTTCACTGAAATTTCACTTTGCTGTTTCACTTTCGGGAAAGAGATGTCTCAATGGTATGTCTGTGGTTTTGTCATGGCACTCGTGTGTGTGTGTGTGTGTGTGTGTGTGTGTGTGCCGGTCCTCTCCAGATCCTGATCAGGAAGATTGAGTCGTCAGACAGTGTGTACACCATAGGCAGTGACATCAGCAACCTGCTCTCCCTCACCCAGGATGGCCCGCAGCTCTGCAGAATCATCGCTAAGGTGAGACACACCCCCTCAGACAGACACACCCCCTCAGACAGACACACCCCTCTGTCTGCATATACGTAGGGCCGTGTTCATTAGGGACATAACTGATTTTTTTTGTTTGTTCATGCAACTGTGGTGCGTAATGAACATGACCCTGCTACAATCCCCATGTTCACACAGTTCCACCTCTCTTGGCCATCCACTTCCCCATCCCTCATCATGAACCATTGGCCCAATCCCAAACAGATCCACGGGCCCCTGTAAATCCCTGTTCACTCTTCCTTGCAGACCGTAAAGGAGCTAAGGATCGGTTTGGGATTGAGCAAAAAGTCCTGCCCACCTACCACCCACCTACCATACTATACATATACAGTATATCTCTACAGCTACATAGTCATATGCTCCAAGAGATAAGAGGGGACAGGCCAGACACTACGTCCCTGTGGTCTTTAGACAACCAGATGCTTCCAGGATGCACTTGATAAGACTCTTCCGGGTGGGAGACTCTGCCCATCAACTTAACACAAGTGCACATGTGGGCGCGCACACACACACACACACACACACACACACACACACACACACACACACACACACACACACACACACACACACACACACACACACACACACACACACACAGAGACAGACAGACAGACAGACAGACAGACAGACAGACAGACAGACAGACAGACAGACAGACAGACACACACACACACATTACACACAAAAGCAAGTTTCCTTGTTGCCAGATGAGATCAGTAGTGTCAGTTCCCATTAGTAATGGGCATTGATCACACAGACTGCCTGCCTCCCATCTACCTTCCCTCATACAGCATCTCTGGTTGGTTAAGAAATAATTCCTGGGCCTCCCGAGTGGAGCAGAGGTCTAAGGCACTGCATCGCAATGCTTGAGGCGTCCCTACAGATCCGGGTTCGATCCCAGGCTGTATCACAACCGGGCATGACTGGGAGTCCCACAGGGCGGCACAAAATTGGCCCAGCTTTAGGGGAGGGTTTGTCCAGGGGGCTTTACTTGGCTCATCGCATTCTAGCAACTCCTTGTGGCGGGCCGGGCGCCTGCAAGCTGACTTCGGTCGTCAGTTGGACGGTGTTTCCTCTGACACATGGCTGCGTCTGGCATCCGGGTTAAGTGGGCGGGTGTTAAGAAGCACGATTTGGCGGGACATGTTTCGGAAGACGCATGACTCCACCTTCGCCTCTCCCGAGCCTGTTGGGGAGTTGCAGCAATGAGACAAGATCGTAATTAGATACCAATTGGATTCGCATACTGCCCCAACAGATTCACAGATGACACAATCTCAATCGCACTCCACACTGCCATTTCCCACCTGGACAAAAGGAACACCTAAGTGACTATGTTGTTCATTGACTTTAGTTCAGCGTTCAACACCATAGTGCCCACGAATCTCATCACTAAGCTATAGACTCTGGGACTAAACATCTCCCACTGCAACTGGATCCTAAACTTCCGGACGGGCCGCGCCCCCAGGTGGTAAGAGTGGGCAACAACACATATGCCACGTTGATTCTCAACACGGGGGCCCCTCAGGGGTGCGTGCTTAGTCCCCTCCTGTACTCTCTGTTCACCCACGATTGCGTGGACAAGCACGACTCCAACACCATCATCAAGTTTGCTGACGACACAACAGTGGTAGGCCTGATCACCGACAACGATGAGACAGTCTATAGGGAGGAGGTCAGTGACCTGGCAGTGTGGTGCGCCTTGAGGTCGGATGCCAAGCAGTTGTCTTAACAAGTGGTGATGCAGCCAGTCCAGATGCTCTCAATGGGGCCGAACTCTCTGCCATCCAGGATCTCTATACCAGGCAGTGTCAGAGGAAGGCCCTAAATATTGTCAAAGTTTCCAGCCACCCAAGTCATAGACTGTTCTCTTGCTACTGCACGGAAAGCAGTACCGATGCACCAAGTCTGGAACCAAAAGTACCCTGAACAGCTTCTACCCCCAGGCCATAAGACTGCTAAATAGTTAGGTAAATAGTTAACCAAATGGCAACCAGGACTATCTGCATTGACCCTTTTTGTACCAACTCTTTTAACTCATCACATACCTTGCTGTTACAGTTTACTATCTAATTATTTCATTTACCTTTATTTCAACAGGGAAATCATATTGAGACTAATGCGTCTTTTACAAATGAGCCCTGTACAATACAAAAAAGAAGCATGTACAACAGGCATGTATACACATAAACGAAGACAATATACACATTAAATACACATATAGATACACATAAATAAAGATAATTTACACATTAAATACACATATAGATACACATAAGTAAATACACATTAAATACCTATATATATTGATACAAAACACAGTCAATTAAAACAAACACATACTCCATTATTATAAAAATCATCTGTCAGTTGTCTGAATTTACAGAGGGACTTTAAAGCATCCAATGGAATCGTCTTTTGGAGATGATTCCAAACATAGGGTGCAAGGAAATGAATGGCCGATTTAGAGAAATATGTGTGCATATAAGTACATATGTGCCTCAATAACCTTGTACCCCGGCACATTGACTCAGTACTGGTACCTCTTGTATATAGCCAAGTTATTACCTTGTACCCCTGCACATTGACTCAGTACTGGTACCCCTTATATATAGCCAAGTTATTACCTTGTACCCCTGCACATTGACTCAGTACTGGTACCCCTTGTATATAGCCACGTTATTACCTCGTACCCCTGCACATTGACTCAGTACTGGTACCCCTTGTATATAGCCAAGTTATTACCTTGTACCCCTGCACATTGACTCAGTACTGGTACCTCTTGTATATAGCCAAGTTATTACCTTGTACCCCTGCACATTGACTCAGTACTGGTACCCCTTGTATATAGCCAAGTTATTACCTTGTACCCCTGCACATTGACTCAGTACTGGTACTCCTTATATATAGCCAAGTTATTACCTTGTACCCCTGCACATTGACTCAGTACTGGTACTCCTTGTATATAGAGGTTATTACCTTGTACCCGTGCACATTGACTCAGTACTGGTACTCCTTGTATATAGAGGTTATTACCTTGTACCCCTGCACATTGACTCAGTACTGGTACTCCTTGTATATAGAGGTTATTACCTTGTACCCCTGCACATTGACTCAGTACTGGTACTCCTTGTATATAGAGGTTATTACCTTGTACCCCTGCACATTGACTCAGTACTGGTACTCCTTGTATAAAGCCAAGTTATTACCTTGTACCCCTGCACATTGACTCAGTACTGGTACCTCTTGTATATAGCCAAGTTATTACCTTGTACCCCTGCACATTGACTCAGTACTGGTACCTGTTGTATATAGCCACGTTATTACCTTGTACCCCTGCACATTGACTCAGTACTGGTACCCCTTATATATAGCCAAGTTATTACCTTGTACCCCTGCACATTGACTCAGTACTGGTACCCCTTATATATAGCCAAGTTATTACCTTGTACCCCTGCACATTGACTCAGTACTGGTACTCCTTGTATATAGCCAAGTTATTACCTTGTACCCCTGCACATTGACTCAGTACTGGTACTCCTTGTATAAAGCCAAGTTATTACCTTGTACCCCTGCACATTGACTCAGTACTGGTACTCCTTGTATAAAGCCAAGTTATTGTTACATATTGTGTATCTATTATTACATTTAATATTACATGTTTTACTTTTGTAATGTTTTTTTGTTCAGAAGGGACCGTATGTAAACATTTCACTGTTAGTCCACACCTGTTGTTTACGAAGCGTGTGACGAATAACATGTGATTTGATATAAAGCATAGGTAAACCTCCTTCCTACCTTTGTCATCACTATTTTACTGTAATAGTACCAGTTACCAGTCTCGTCAAAACATATATTATTTATTTCAAGGGATTTCCTGGTCAAATAAAAGTTAAATTAAATTAAATAAAAATAGCTAACCTGAGAAGTCTAACAACACCTGCGTCACAGAAAAATAATGAAAGCATTACAGGACTCCAGGAAATTGAAAATAATAACTTGTTTTGGGGCTGTGACGCTCTTTAGAATGGTTGGAAAATGTAATGAAGAATACTGCTCAGGGATTGGCTAAAATGGATGGTGCTTTTGGTCTTCCAGGGACTGTATTGCGTGGGCAGATCAGGTAAGAGCGGTTAGGGTGTAGGGGGCAGGACGATTAGCCACTCCAGGCTTGGCTATGGTCCTATCTGTGCATGAGACGTACCAGCACCTCCTATAATGGGTCTTATTAGAATAATGGCGGTAGTTACGGGACCTTTTCTTGCAGGTCATTCTATCAATCTCCATGTTGAATAGAATTCTGTCAGCAAGTGGTTTTGCGAGAGGAAATGACTGCTTGTGGATACTACGGATTGCTTATGTTTGTTTGGGGCAATTCCACATTAACATATTAATGCTGAGACTAAGATTTCTCACTTTAAAATGTATGCCAGACATAGATCTATGATTGATAAGTTAATCAAACCATACAACTCTATGCACAAAGACTATCTTTAACAATTTCCACAGGACATTTTACAAAAACACATTTACTTGAAGAACAGTACAGATGCAAAGTTTGGTAACAGAATTATGTTTTTTGCTGTATGTGTGGTGGAATTGCCCTTTACCCTATTCTGCATTTCAAAACAGATAAACAACCATTATAGGTAGCATCCGGTGGAGGGGTGGGGTACTATTAAGCTGTACGGAATTGTTTTAAGAAGGTCATACGAAGGTTAATTTTTATATTTGATTTAGAATTTTTAGTCCCCTTGAAGTAGAAAAAAAATTGATGAAAAAATGATTTGAAATAAATGTCGGGGCCTTGCTGCTTTTATCCCAAACAAACACATAAAAAAAAGATTCACTACATGGAACAACAGATAGTCCCCCACAAAAATACTGAAGTGTCTGTCCTATATCTGAGAGATATACAGGAGGTTGGTGGCACCTTAATTGGGAAGGACGGACTTGTGGTGATGGTCATAATAGTTTGTAGGCCAAACTGTTTGGACGCTACAGAATGTTTTGTGAGAAGAATGATTTTCTGGATGTCACATGTTCTGACAAACACTGCTCAAGCTCTGTCACCTTTCCCCGCAGATGTGGAAGAGTTACATAGGCAGATGTGGAAGAGTTACATAGGCAGATGTGAAAGAGTTACATAGGCAGATGTGGAAGAGTTACATGGGCAGATGTGGAAGAGTTACATAGGCAGATGTGGAAGAGTTACATAGGCAGATGTGGAAGAGTTACATAGGCAGATGTGGAAGAGTTACATGGGCAGATGTGGAAAAGTTACATGGGCAGATGTGGAAGAGTTACATAGGCAGATGTGGAAGAGTTACATAGGCAGATGTGGAAGGGTTACATAGGCAGATGTGGAAGGGTTACATAGGCAGATGTGGAAGGGTTACATAGGCAGATGTGGAAGAGTTACATAGGCAGATGCGTTGGATTGAGACTCATCCAAACTCTGATATATCTAGCTTAAACTGACAGACTGTTTGGGGGATGTTTTTAATATGAGGGCGCAGACATTGACCTTAGGGTTAGCTTGAGTCACTGGCTAGCCTGTCAGGTTGGGAAGCCTACTGAGCACTAATGGCTTGACTATTCGGCCTGGTTGGATAGTCAATTGTTGGCAAGTCTTTTGGGCACTTTTGGCTATTGGAAGGTTTGAGCTAACACAGTCTGTTTGGCTTGAGGGACTATCAATTTAACATAAGCTCAGGCTAGCTTGTTAAGCACTGAGCATTGTCTGCTAATGTTAATGATGATGCTAATGGTGTTGTTGTTTTGTTTGTCCACAGGAGGGCGCTGTGGTGGCCCTGTTTAAGATCTGCCGGCAGGACTGCTTCAGCGACCTTTACGCGCACGCCCTGAGGGCGGTGGCCTCCATATGTTGTGTGGAGGAGGGCATCAATCAGCTGGAGAAGGTAGTGTAGTGCGGCATTTATTCCCATAGACACTAGCACACACACCCATTCAGAGGTTGGTTTTCACCGATGACGGCAGTGACACATGTCCAGCATGCTCTCCAGAAAGGTGCCAGGTGCTGGGTGGAGGTGTGGTTAGCCAACACTACTGGTGTCTGATACACAAACAAAAAGATTTACACAGAAACATATGCATGCAGATGCAAACTGACACACACACAACCAATCAACCATAAAACCATACAACCGTACACAAAAATGTATTTACTAATAAGCGGCAGAACACAGACAGACCAACAGACAGATAGACATTGGTCTGCTGGAGTGAGAGCTTCGGTGGGAGATGTTTAGTCTTCCAGTGAGCATGTATAAATGCTCAACTACTACACTGGGGCTGGAGGCCTCACACACACAGCATATTTTTATAGGGGCACAAGTTTGTTTTCACAGGTGAAAACGTGCTAACAATGAGAGTAGCGGAATGCTTTTTCATTTGTTAAATGTATTTTTAAAATATTTTGTTTAGGGGTAGATCAGCTTTAACATTGCAGATAGACTGTAGCTTCCGTCAATGTAATTGTCTGCATCATTTCCAATCCCACATATATTTTGGGGGTAAATATATGTATTTATATACATCAAATCAAGTCAAATGTATTTATAAAGCCCTTCTTGCATCAGCTGATGTCTCAAAGTACTGTACAGAAACCCAGCCTAAAACCCCAAACAGCAAGCAATGCAGGTGTAGAAGCATGGTGGCTAGGAAAAACTCCCTAGAAAGGCCAAAACCTAGGAAGAACCCTAGAGAGGAACCAGGTCCAGTCCTCTTCTGGCTGTGCCGGTTGGAGATTATAACAGAACATGGCCAAGATGTTCAAATGTTCATAAATGACCAGCAAGTCAGCACCTCAGGAATAAATGTCAGTTGGCTTTTCATAGCCGATCATTAAGAGTATCTCTACCGCTCCTGCTGTCTCTAGAGAGTTGAAAACAGCAGGTCTGGGACAGGTAGCACGTCCGGTGAACAGGTCAGGGTTCCATAGCCGCAGGCAGATCAGTTGAAACTGGAGCAACATACATACATACATACATACATACATACATACATACATACACTACCATTCAATGTTTGGGGTCACTTCGAAATGTCCTTGTTTTTGAAAGAAAAGCTCATTTATTTGTTCATTAAAATAACATCTAATTGATCAGAAATACAGTGTAGACATTCCGACTCCGGGATGCTTATTTTATTTTTTTATTTTATTTTCCTTGTTGGTCATAAAATACTTTAAAAACACCAGAAAATCAGCTCCAAGTTATTTTAATTTTGTAAATCTGTTCCCAAGTATTACCACACACAATAGAGAGACATGTGATCGTATACAAATGTAAGCAAGCATTGAATTTATTATGTTTTAATAAAACGTTATATCTGTTTGGGCTTCTTGTAGTCAATATGCAGTCTAAAAATGATTTGTAATTCTAAACTGGGTGGTTCGAGCCCTGAATGCTGATCGGCTGACAGCCATGGTATATCAGTCCGTATACCATTCAACCCCTCCCATCTATCTCTTAACTAAAGGATTGGCCCCCTTTTTTTTCACCTAAAATGACATACCCAAATCTAACTGCCTGTAGCTCAGGCCCTGAAGCAAGGTTTTGTATATTCTTGGTACCATTTGAAAGGAAACACTTTGATGTTTGTGTAAATGTTAAAGGAATGTAGGAGAATTCAACACATTAGATCTGGTAAAAGATAATACAAAGAAAAAAACAACCTTTTTTGTATTTGTTTTGTACCATCAGCTTTGAATTGCAAGAGAAAAGCTATCATGTATTATGCCAGCCCAGGTGCAATTTATTTAGATTTTGGCCACTAGATGGCAGCAGTGTATGTGCAAAGTTTTAGACTCCAATGAACCATTGCTCAAAATGTTGTTTCAAGACAGCCCAAATGTGCCTAATTTGTTTATTAATAACTTTTCATGTTCAAAACTGTGCACTTTTATCAAACAATAGCATGGTATTCGTTCACTGTAATAGCTACTCTAAATTGTACAGTGCAGTTAGATTAACAATAATTTAATCTTTCTGCCAATTTCAGATTTATTTATGTCCTGGGAAATGTTCTTGTTATTTACAACCTCATGCTAATTGCATCAACTGTCCCGCAGAAGAAGTTAACACCATCCAGATTAGATTTCAATTTGCCATATGTTTTTCAACTGTGCTGTGATGCTCCACAAAAGTTCTGAACATTTCTACTCTCATAGTTTCTACAGATTGTAAATTAAAGATAAAATGTTTTGCTAAATGTATTATTGTATTATTGATGGATTGACTATGCCTTTTCAAGTCACCCAGTGTTGCCATCTGCAGTGTTAGCGCCAAGTAAATGTTTCAATTCTTCAGCCATTCCTGGACATGTGACCAAAAATGAGCTACATATGGACAGTACCAAAATAAATGATCTAATGACCTCGCAACAAAATATGCAGAGCTGGGAAGGTTGTATCCGCATATATATATAAAATTATATTGGTATATTGTAGTCATTTACATAGAAAAATTCAAAGTTTTGAATCTGGTGTTGTATTGCATGTCAATTCGTAAACCATGTGCCATGGAATCGGTACATCGAAGATCTCTACCCAATTATTTTGCAATCTCTATGGCACAGCTGTCATTTGTTTTGTCCTTAAATGAAACTGGTATATATTTTTATTTATCACAATTTTATTTAAAGCGTTGGACTAGTAACCGAAAGGCTGCAAGATTAAATCCTCGAGCTGACAAAGTAAAAATCGGTCATTCTGCCCCTGGACAAGGCAGTTAACCCACTGTTCCTAGGCCGTCATTGAAAATAAGACTTTTTTCTTAACTGACTTGCCTATTTAAATAAAGGTAAACACAAAATATAATAATAATTGGTGGGAAACAGCTTGTTTACTTCTGTTGGGGCTTGTGGTTAAAACAGTAAGATCATGATGAAGTTGAACCTCCGTGGTTGTGTCTACTGCACTCTAAAAGGCACAAGTAGTCGAGCCAAGTAAGTGTCATCTTCCACACGATTAGTAATACATTTTGGAAGACATCCGGAGTAGACCGGGGGCAAGATATGAATGAGAAGTTCATCTCAGTGCAGCATATTTCGGGAAGAGGGAGAGGTGGGCGGAAGAGGGGATTGTTCCGCGTCGATGGGCCGTGCCGGCACGCTGGTGAAGTATTAGGAGACAGGAATACGGAGTTGTCCTATCATCAAGCTCATGGTGATGTTCTACAGGAAATGTCTCTGACAGGTGTGTCTAGGATGGATACTTTGTATGTGCTCACTCGAAACAATTCTACTCACGTTGAAAGTTTTTTGTAGACGTTTTGATAGAGAGACAAAAAAGCTAAAAATGACAATTATTGCAATGTTTTTCTGTTTGGGTGCTCTGTATTTTAACACTGGTCGCTTCCATTACAGACTTGACCGTCAAATCCTTCCAAAGGTAGAGTTAGACAGGTTATCTGTTTTGAGGTAAAAAAAAATGCTAATATTAATAAAAGGTTTAGTTTTATTCACAGTATATTTGCCGGGTCTACTGCTCAAAGATGCAAGGTCTCTAAGGTACTGTTATAATAGTGGGACGTGCACCAGAATTTTGTCTGCACAACATTGCCACCATGTGGATAAATATA
The DNA here is from genome assembly GCF_013265735.2 of Oncorhynchus mykiss. NCBI lineage: Eukaryota > Metazoa > Chordata > Actinopteri > Salmoniformes > Salmonidae > Oncorhynchus > Oncorhynchus mykiss. The sequence goes on from NC_050570.1 coordinate 9,530,179, forward strand.
TTATATTTCCAAACCTGGATGAAAAAGTTCACTGTATAGACATCTCTCTCTCTCACACACTCTCACACACTCTCACACACTCTCACTCTCTCTCACTCACTCACTCACTCACTCACTCACTCACTCACTCACTCACTCACTCACACACACACACACACACACACACACACACACACACACACACACACACACAAACACACACACTTCTCGACCATCTCAAACGATGTCCAATTAGTATTCAGATAAAAGCAGCAGGAGGGGGGTGAACATCCACACTTTTTTCCCCATCAAGACTATTTATAAAATCGCCAAACCCAACGCTTTTTCTACCGTTACAAAATCAGATTTTATTGGAATACTCCTGTTTCACTTAACTATATTAGGAAACAACGACATTAGGTCTGCACCAACGAGGTGACAATTTTGAGAGATACGTGAATCACATACCCCCAAACCTGATGTGCACGTGTTGGGGAAATGGCAGGCGAGATCTGTGAGCCCTGTGAGCCCTGTGAGCCCTGTGAGCCCTCAGCCCCAGAGGGAGATGGCCGTAACATTAGAGTGGTGTCGTTTAATCGTGATTTCTTTATGGGCAGGGCTGCTAAGTCTCAACCGGGTTGGCACTGGACACTTAACCAGGGTGGACCCCGGACACTTAACCAGGGATAAGCTGGACACTTTGCCAGGGTTGACCCAGGACACTTAACTATCTGTCTGGACCGCCTAAAAATCGAGCCTACTATAGAGGGATTCTTAGATGAATCAAAGGCAGCTATCGATCCAATGAGATGCTCAGGGCTTGTTACATCATATGTGGTTATCATATGTGGGACTTCTTCAATTAATTCCAAATGGACTTGTGTGTGTTGTACTGTACTGTGTGTGTGTGTGCGATGGTGTGCGTGTGCATGTGCGTGTGCGTAGCCTGGTGTAGAGGAAAAGGGAAAATGGGATACCTAATCAGTTGTACAACTGAATTCATTCAACTGAATGCATCTTCCGCATTTAACCCGACCCCTCTGAATCAGAGAGGTGCGGGGGGGCTGCCTTAATCGACATCCACGTCTTCGGCGCCCGGGGAACAGTGGGTTAACTGCCTTGCGTCTTTATGTTTAGTATTAGGATTAGGATTCGACATAACAGAATGTGCTTCTCATTGTCTGCTATGCATTTGCGTCACCCGTCTTATAGGTGGATGGGATCCTGTGCTTGGCGGACATCCTGACCGATGAGAACAGAGCTGAGTCGGCGAGGGCAGAGGCAGCGGCAGTGGTGGCCCAGATCACCTCACCCCACCACACCTCCACCCAGCACCTGGGCAGCTTCCTGGAGAGCATGGAGGACATTGTCACCGCTCTCATCAGTGAGTGCATGGCTGCTGTACTGCAGGGCTTTGATGTGGCTAGATCAGTGTGTTCATTCTGAAACACTTTAAAGGAAAAACAAGAGAACGGCAGCTCCTTCACTTAGTTTTGGGATGGGGATGCAAAAAATGGTAACCACTCAAATTCAAAGGTGGAGCTATGAATGTAAGGTCCATGAGGTCAAGGTGATTTTTGAAGATGAATGTTTGTGTTTCCTCAAGAGTTGTGTGGGAGTGCCTCCTGTGGTGAGGTCTTCCTCCTGGCGTCTGCTGCCCTTGCCAACATCACATTCTTCGACAGCATGGCCTGTGAGATCCTCCTCCAGCTCAACGCCATCCACATCCTCCTACAGGCATGCAAAGACCGCCAGAGAGTTGATACTCCCTACTCTAAAGACCAGGTAGAGGACACGCTGATCTATATGTAGATCATTACTCAACCAAGACAGTGGTTTCAGTAGAGTGATTGGTTAAAATGCTGCGCTCGGGAGATACTTATTACTTATACTTATTCATACTTATTTTCCACCACAATTAGCAAATAAATTCATTAAAAATCCTACAATGTGATTTTCTGGATTTTTTTTCTCATTTTGTCTGTCATAGTTGAAGTGTACATATGATTAAAATTACAGGCTTCTCTAATCTTTTTAAGTGGGATAACTTGCACAATTGGTGGCTGACTAAATACTTTTTTGCCCCACTGTATGTAAACACCTTCATGTGTACACACCTGCCATATCTTCCTAATTTCCTAAGAGGGCATCCCATAAAAACAGATTTACCATAATTCAAAGTACTGTAGAATTTGAGTAAATCATGCCCAGCACTATCCGATTTTACAAGGAGGCATGCTAAAATGGGTTGAGTGTTGTCAAATCTCTGGTATGCCCTGTTGACTGTGGTCCGTTTAGGTGGTTACCATCTTGGCAAACCTCTCTGTTTTGGAGCAGTCTGCACCTGAAATCCTGCAAGAGAAAGGTATCTAGGACATCTACACACATGTATTCGCTGGTCATGACAGAGACATTGATTAATATCAAGGAGGGAGTTATCAGAGAGATGACAATCAGAGATTTTTTTTTTTATTGCAATTCTCTTATAATCCTCAAGATGACAACGTAAACCCACATTTCTGCCATGTTGCCTGCTTCCTCAACCCTCTTAGTCTCTGTCCCCTGACTCTTTCTTGTTGATGTTGTGTATTAAAGCCCCTGACTCCATGTTTGATTTGTCTTTTTCACCTGTTTCTCACGTCCTCTGTCTGTGTGTGATGCGTCTACTTCCTCTGTCTGTCTGTCTGTGTGATGTGTCTACTTCCTCTGTCTGTCTGTGTGTGATGTGTCTACTTCCTCTGTCTGTCTGTGTGTTGTTTCTACTTCCTCTGTCTGTGTGTGATGTGTCTACTTCCTCTGTCTGTCTGTGTGTGATGTGTCTACTTCCTCTGTCTGTCTGTGTGTTGTTGTCTACGTCCTCTGTCTGTGTGTGTTGAGTCTACTTCTTCTTTCTGTCTGTGTGTGTTGTGTCTACTTCCTCTGTCTGTCTTTGTGTTGTTGTCTACGTTCTCTGTCTGTCTGTGTGTGATGTGTCTACTTCCTCTGTCTGTCTGTGTGATGTGTCTATGTCCTCTGTCTCTGTGTGTGTTGTGTCTACTTCCTCTGTCTGTCTGTGTGTGTTAAGTCTACTTCCTCTGTCTGTATGTGTGTGATGTGTCTACTTCCTCTGTCTGTATGTGTGATGTGTCTACTTCCTCTGTCTGTCGGTGGGTTGTGTCTACTTCCTCTGTCTGTCTTTGTGTTGTTGTCTACATCCTCTGTCTGTCTGTGTGTGATGTGTCCACGTCCTCTGTCTGTGTGTGTGTTGTGTCTACTTCCTCTGTCTGTCTGTGTGTTGTGTCTACTTCCTCTGTCTGTCTGTCTGTTGTTGTCTACATCCTCTGTCTGTCTGTGTGTGATGTGTCTACGTCCTCTGTCTGTGTGTGTGTGTTGTGTCTACTTCCTCTGTCTGTGTGATGTGTCTACTTCCTCTGTCTGTCTGTGTGTGTTGTTGTCTACTTTCTCTGTCTGTCTGTGTGTTGTTGTCTACGTCCTCTGTCTGTCTGTGTGTTGTGTCTACTTCTTCTGTGTGTCTGTGTGTTGTTGTCTACGTCCTCTGTCTGTCTGTGTGTTGTGTCTACTTCTTCTGTGTGTCTGTGTGTTGTTTGTCTATGTCATCTGTCTGTCTGTGTGTGATTTGTCTACATCCTCTGTCTGTCTGTTTGATGTGTCTACTTCCTCTGTCTGTGTGATGTGTCTACATCCTCTGTCTGTCTGTGTTGTGTGTTGTGTCTGCTAGGTGTTGAGAGACTGCTCCAGCTGCTGGGTGAGAAGCCGTCCTCCTCTAGTCCATCGGAGGGCGCGGCGTGCGAGAGGGTCCAGCAGAAAGCCGCTGTCACACTGGCCCGTCTGAGCAGAGACCCGGACATAGCCCAAACAGCCATCCAGCTGCAAGGTAGAGGCCCTCTCAGGTCAAACCAGTCCCCATACTTTTCAACCCTTTTTTACTCTCGTAATCACAGTAGTTATAGGAACTACAGGAGGTTGGTGGCACATTCATTGGGGAAGCAGGCTCATAGTATTGGCTTTAATGGATTTAATGGAATGGTAATCGAACTCAACCAAATACATGGTTTCCAAGTGTTTGATACCATTCCATTGACTCCATTCCAGACATTGTTATGAGCCGTCCTCCTCTCAGCAGCCTCCTATGATAGGAACTTTGTGTAGGTCAATCGACAACACAATTTCTAAACTGACCATGGTCTTCCATTTCTCCAGCTGTCCCTCGACTAATCGAACTGTGTCGCTCACCAGCGGAGCGGAACAACAGTGACTCTGTACTAGTTGCATGCCTGGTAGGTATATTTAATAAGTGTTTGTATGGTTGTCTTTGTACAATAGTTATATTTCTGAGAATGTGTTTGAATGTGAGCCAAAACATGTAAATAATATATTTCCCACAAACATGGGCTACACTCTGTAAAGTAATTTTTTCCCAGTGCATAAGTGTGTCTAATAACTTAATGAGAGGTTTATATCCATGGGACAAAAAGACAGCAGTCCTTGATCTGAACCAGTCTTCTCACCATAAGGAGATCCCACTATATAAGGAAGCAGGTTTTGTTGAAACATTTCACACGTATTCCTGTTCATCCTTTATCATTCAGTTCTCCTGATCATAATTGATAAGGCCAGATTGCAGGCCAGATCACAGGCCAGATCGCAGGCCAGATCACTGGCCAGATCACAGGCCAGATCACTGGCCAGATCACAGGCCAGATCACAGGCCAGATCGCAGGCCAGATCACAGGCCAGATCACAGGCCAGATCACAGGCCAGATTGCAGGCCAGATCACAGGCCAGATCACAGGCCAGATCACAGGCCAGATCACAGGCCAGATCACAGGCCAGATCACTGGCCAGATTGCAGGCCAGATTGCAGGCCAGATCACAGGCCAGATCACAGGCCAGATCGCAGGCCAGATCACTGGCCAGATCACTGGCCAGATCACAGGCCAGATTGCAGGCCAGATTACAGGCCAGATCACAGGCCAGATCACAGGCCAGATAAAGAGCTCTTTAGACCGGTGTAAAAGAGTCAGAGGCTTAATTAATATTGCTGGACGGTTCTTGCACATAAGGGCTCTCTCCTTCACTGTTTTACACTGCTTGTTATACTTAAGTACGTTTAATAGGATTATTTTTTATCACTATTGCCAGGGGTTATAATGGAGATTTTGTCAGTGTTGAACCAGCCTTCAAAGAGGGTTGGCTTCCAGAGAACATTTTGTTAACTAATATGTAGTAAATATTTGACATTCCCCTGCTGGAGTAGAACTGTTGTCTTGTTTCATACTGCCATGCTCCCTCTCAGTTGTACTGTAACACAGAATACTGAAGCAGTCATGCACTGCACAGTGTCAGTCAAACCTCAGCCCATCAATAAATAGCTGAAGGACTTATATCTGATAATCAGCTATATCTCGATTTGTAGTCTATATTGATCTATATCTATAGTGATCAATATTGGTTTATTCTGTGCTATGTCATACGCTACAGTGCAGTCGATTAAATAGGTGTTGAATGTCTTCACTGATCCACCCCTCTCCCTGTGCTCTGCAGGCTGCCCTGAGGAGGCTGGCAGCGGGGTGTCCAGACAGCATCGAGGCCACCGACCACCAGCAGCTGATCAAGCCCAGACTGGTGGACTCTTTTCTGCTGTGCTCCAACATGGAAGAAAGCTTTGTATGAGAAGAGAGCTTTATAGGACGATCCAGAGCGGAGGGGTTGGGTGCACAGGCACTGGAGGAGTCTCAGTGACCACACACTCCAGCCTGAGACTTAAAAACACACAAGACAAAGGAGGGGTTGGGTGCACAGGCACTGGAGGAGTCTCAGTGACCACTCACTCCAGCCTGAGACTTAAAAGCACACAAGACCAAGGAGGGGTTGCAGAAATCAGTCCCTATATCCCAAAGCATACATTAAATGTATACCCAAAAATCTGAGCATAAACGGAATTGCTGTTAATAATTACAGAATTGACATTCTCGGAGTATAAAACACCGAAACTCGGGGACATGTACATGTCGGCAGCATTCATGAAATCGTACTTATTGGTTATAATTCATCTCATAATAACATTCATAGTGGACATGGGGCCACCATGCATGAAATAAAAATAATCAGTATTTTGTGTCAGCTGCCAATTTAATGGGTTGTTCAAATATTAGAAACTACTATTGTGTTCTGTTACTTACAGATAAGAATGTGTTTAATGAGTTGTTGGTGGACATACAGTATATTCAAGGTATTTGATTACATTATCTAATTTCGCTCTCTTGTTCAGGGGAGGTAATGATTTAGGTCACTGATTTTAGTGTGCTGTTGTGAGCGGGAGGTGACTTCTAAAGTAGGTTTCCTTGGAAACAAAGTGCTTTGAAATCTATAATAATGTATCTGTATGTCTTGCCTTGGATCTAAAACATTGAATTTGCTACATAGAAACATACTGTAAATGTGTTGTAAACCACAATCTCTATTAAATTACTATTTTAAAGTATGGCATGCATATACTGTAATAAAGGGAAGAATATCTTATAATGGAATGCTGTATTTTTTGTCACTGTCAAGACATGTATCCATTCAGAAAGGGACCCGATTGGAACTAGGCTTCACTGCTGTGCTAAATGTGACCAGAGAAAACTAAGCGAAAACACGAGTATCATGCCACACCAAAGGTAGAACTTGGCTCATCACAGCGAGACCACGTCAGAGGAGATTACTGTTAAATAATCAATGATGCCTTGTGTCCCTTCATAAGGCCTAATGAGGGTCCAAAGTCTGTAGCCATGCTTCTCTCACGAGAGCTGCTACAATGCCTGACGTACAGCACATCTCCAAGGAACAATGCTCCAGTTTCTTCCTTTATCACCAACAAAGATGGTGTGGGATGAACAAAGCCTTTGTCCGTGGCTCAGAGAGAGAGAGAGAGGAGAGAGAGATGGAGTGGGTCCAAAGGTCCACTAGTGGCTTTGAACTATCAGGTCATGGATGTTTCAGAACCATGGGGACATGCACCATTCCTCCACTAGTACAGTATGATAGTAGTGGGGAGAGCAGCACGCTTTGTATTCTCATGTGTTTGATGAAAGTTCTCTCAACCTTTTCCTGTCCTTGGAGAGACAATTGAGGCCTTTCTCTCTGTGTCTGTTGCCTCATTTCACCTTAGGGCACAGGCTCAGCTCCGACTCTTAACTGTGGCCCAGCGTTGAAACAGTCAAGGCTGTGTGTGGTGTCTGCGAGGAGACATAGGGCTGTGTTCAGAGAGCTTTGTGATGGACTCTGCTCCTGCTCTCTTTGTTGGAACCAAATTAAATATGTAGAGAGTGTGAGAGAACGACACAAAGAGGAGAACAATACACAGAGGAGAACAGGACACAGAGGAGAACAATACACAGAGTAAAACAGGACACAGAGTAGAACAGGACACAGAGGAAAACAGGACACAGAGGAGAACAGGACACAGAGTAGAACAGGACACAGAGTAGAACAGGACACAGAGGAGAACAGGACACAGAGGAGAACAGGACACAGAGGAAAACAGGACACAGAGGAGAACAGGACACAGAGGAGAACAGGACACAGAGTAGAACAGGACACAGAGGAGAACAGGACACAGAGTAGAACAGGACACAGAGTAGAACAGGACACAGAGTAGAACAGGACACAGAGGAGAACAGGACACAGAGGAAAACAGGACACAGAGGAGAACAGGACACAGAGGAGAACAGGACACAGAGTAGAACAGGACACAGAGGAAAACAGGACACAGAGTAGAACAGGACACAGAGGAGAACAGGACACAGAGGAGAACAGGACACAGAGGAAAACAGGACACAGAGGAGAACAGGACACAGAGGAGAACAGGACACAGAGGAAAACAGGGCACAGAGGAGAACAGGACACAGAGGAGAACAGGACACAGAGTAGAACAGGACACAGAGGAGAACAGGACACAGAGTAGAACAGGACACAGAGGAGAACAGGACACAGAGTAGAACAGGACACAGAGGAAAACAGGACACAGAGGAAAACAGGATACAGAGGAAAACAGGACACAGAGGAGAACAGGACACAAAGGAGCTGAAAAAACTGGTTCTGTGATTGTAGCCATTTTAGCCAGGACAACAGCCAAGTATTGCAGCCTACAGATGTATGAGACTGACATTCAGGGCTCGGTTCAATCCATTTGACACAGAGTAGAACAGAGTAGAGCATGATTGAAATGTAAAAAATGAGTGTTGCCTCAATAGGGAATATCCTTTAAATTTCAAGCTCACTATCTGCAACGCTTCAGTGATACAGATTGAACAGAGAATTTTCAGTCGAGGTTGAATAGATGCAGTGAGACACTTTCCCACCAGTCAGTATTAACTGTCAGGAGGAAGATTAGAATAGTAGAATACACAAGGTGCATTTTCAGAATTTGATTGTGCATCAGCTGTTTTCCTCTTGTTATCAGTCAGTCACTGATAGTGAATTAGCCCATGTCAGCTAACGTGTCAGCTAACATTCTGCTTAGTTAGTTTAGCGGCCAGCTATCTAAAGTCATTATAATGGTTGAATTACCAGCCGGGGGGGGGTTCCCCTCTGATTTTGTTAGTCAGTCTCACTTTTTTCCGTCTCGGACAGAGACGTATATACTTTTACGCCTGCTACGTTAGGATAAATACACACAAACCGCATGGACCGCATGAGAAAGGAATGTACACAACACAACAACAAGAGAGAGGGATAGAGACCGTTTGTGAAAGTATGCATTAGTAAAATGATTTTGTCAGACAGCTCTGCAGCTAGCCTACTGAAATAGGATGACTAAAGACAGAGAAGTATCGGGAGTACACCGACTGTTTGGCTGATATTGCCTGAGCAGAGAGGATCTGATGACTTTCAAGAATAAAAAATTATATAGTTATATACACAACTGAAACATTTAATTATCTCATAGTAATTTCCTATTGATGTCTACCCAATGCGGACCTGACAGAGACAATGGAATATTTCAATGTTTTTTGGCCCCAGTGATGTACTGGACCGTAAGCACTACCCTCTGTAGGGCCTTACGGTCAGATGCTGAGCAGTTGCCATACCAGGCAGTGATGCAACCGGTCAGGATGCTCTCGATGATGCAGCTGTAGAACCTTATGAGGATCTAGGGACCAATGCCAAATCTTTTCAGTCTCCTGAGAGGGAAAAGGTGTTGTCGTACCCTCTTCACAACTGTCTTGGTGTGTTTAGACCATAATAGTTAGTTGGTGATGTGGACACCAAGTAACTTGAAACTCAACCCGCTCTACTTCAGCCCCATCAATGTTAATTGGGGCCTGTTCAGCCCTCCTTTTCCTATAGTCCTCGATCAGCCCCTTTGTCTTGCTCACATTGAGGGAGAGGTTGTTGACTTGGCACCACACTGCCAGGTCTCTGACCTCCTCCCTATAGGCTGTCTCATCATTGTCGGTGATGCCTACCACTGTTGTATCGTCAGCCAACTTAATGATGGTGTTGGAGTCGTGCTTGGCAACGCAGTCGTGGGTGAACAGGGAGTATAAGAGGGGACTAAAAACAGACCCCTGAGGTGCCCCCGTGTTGAGGACCAGCGTGGCAGATGTGTTGTTGCCTACCCTTACCACTTGGGGTTGTCCCGTCAGGAAGTCCAGAATTCAGTTGCAGAGGGAGGTGTTTTGTCCCAGGGTACTTAGCTTAGTGATGAGCTTTGTAGGCACTATGGTGTTGAATGCTGAGCTGTAGTCAATGAACAGCATTCTCACATAGGTGTTCCTTTTGTTCAGGTGGGAAAAGGCAGTGTGGAGTGCGATTGAAATTGTGTCATCTGTGGATCTGTTTGGGCGGTATGCAAATTCGAGTGGGTCTATGGTTTATGGCATGATGATGTTGATTTGAGCCATGACCAGCCTTTCAAAGCACTTGGTTACCAATGTGAGTGCTCCAGGGCAATAATCATTTAGGCAGGTTACCTTCGCTTTTGTGGGATTTGTGGGACTATGGGGGTCTGTTTGAAACATGTAGGTATTACAGACTCGGTCAGGGAGAGGTTTAAAATGTCAGTGATAACACTAGCCAGTTGGTCCACACATGCTTTGAGTACACATCCTGGTAATCCGTCTGGCCCCGTGGCTTTGTGAATGTTGACCTGTTCAAAGACCTTGCTCACATCGGATACAGTGAGCGTGATCACGTAGTCGTCCGGAACAGCTGGTGCTCTCATGCATGCTTCAGTGTTGCTTGCCTCGAAGCGAGCATAAAAGGCATTTAGCTCGTCTGGTAGGCTTGCGTCACTGTGCAGCTCGCGTCTGGGTTTCCCTTTGTAATCCGTAGTATTTTTCAAGCCCTGACACATCTGACGAGTGTCAGAGCCAGTGTAGTAAGATTCACTCTAACTCCTGTATTGTTGCTTTGCCTGTTTGATGATTCATTTGAGGGCATAGTGGGATTTCTTATAAGCGTCCAGATTAGTGTCCAGCTCCTGAACGCAGCAATTCTAGCCTTTAGCTCGGTGCGGATGTTGGCAGTAATCCATGGCTTCTGGTTGGGAAATGTCCATGCGGTCACTGTGGGGACGACGTTGTCAATGCACTTTTTGATGAAGACGGTGACTGAGGTGGTGTACTCCTCAATGCCATTGGATGAATTCTGGGAACCTATTCCAGTCTGTGCTAGCACAACAGTCTTATAGCGTAGGGTCCTTGTCATCTGACCCCTTCGGCTTTAAGCGAGTCACTGGTACTTCCTGCTTTATTCTTTGCTTGTAACCAGTAATCATGAGGGTGTAATTATGGTCAGATTTGCCAAATGGAGGGTGAGGGAGAACTTTGTATTTATTTAAATAGGCAATACAGTTAAGAACAAATTCTTATTTACAATGACGGCATACAGACAAATCCAGACAACGCTGGGCCAATTGTGCACAGCCCTATGGGACTCCCAATCACGGCAGGTTGGGATACAGCCTGGAATCAAACCAGGGTGTCTGTAGTGAGGCCTCTAGCACTAAGATGAAGTGCCTTAGACTGCTGTGCCACTCGGGAGCCCAGAGATGTGTCTCTGTGTGTGGAGTAAAGGTGGTCTAGAGTTATTTCTAAGTTTGCCTGCGTTAAAGTCCCCGGCCACTAGGAGAGCCACTTCTGGATGAGCATTTTCTTGTTTGCTTATGGTCTTATACAGCTCGTTAAGTGCGGTCTTAGTGCCAGCATCGGCTTGTGGTGGTAAATAGACAGCTATGAATAATATAGATGAGTACTCTCTTGGTAGATAGTGTGGTCAACAGCTTATCGTGAGGTATTCTACCTCATATTCTACAATGCCTTGAGACTTCTATAATGTTATACATCGCGCACCAGCAGTTATTGACAAAAAGACACATACCCTCGTCTACGATACGTAGCTTCTCTATCCTGCCAATGCACAGAGAAGACAGCCAGCACTATATTATCCGTGTCGTCGTTCAGCCACGTCTCGGTAGAACATAAGGTATTACAGTTTTTAATGTCCCGTTCGTTTTCCAATGATTGCACGTTGGCCAATAATTGTTTTATTTATTTAACCTTTATTTAGTAGGTCCTATGATTGAGTGTAGTCTGGCCCAGGTGTGTGAAGGCACTGGAGCAACGAATCGCCCTTGCTGTCTCTGTCTGGCCGGTTCCCCTCTCTCCACTGGGATTCTGCTTACTGGTGCTCTTCCATGCCGCCCCAAGGAGGGGTGTGTCACTTGAGTGGGTTGAGTCACTGAAGTAATCTTTCTGTCCGGGTTGCTCCCCCCCTCGGGTTCGTGGGCTCTTCGTGGGCTGTACTTGGCCTTGTCTCAGGATAATAAGTTGGTGGTTGAAAATATCCCTCTAGGGGTGTGGGGGCTGTGCTTTGGCAAAGTGGGTGTGGTTATACCTGGCATGTTTGGCCCTGTCTGGGGGTATCATCAGACGGGACCACAGTGTCTGCAGACCCTTCCTGACTCAGCCTCCAATATTCAGGCTGCAATAGTATATGTGTCGGGGGGCTAGGGTCAGTCTGTTATATCTGGAGTATTTCTCCTGTCTTATCCGGTGTCCTGTGTGAATTTAAGTATGCTCTCTTTAATTATCTCTCTCCTTTTCTCTCTCTTTCTCTCTCTCTCTCTTTCTCTCGGAGGACCTGAGCCCTAGGACCAGGCTTCGGGACTACCTGGCCTGATGACTCTCTGCTGTCCCCAGTCCACCTGGTTGTGCTGTTGCTCCAGTTTCAACTGATCTGCCTGCGGCTATGGAACCCTGACCTGTTCACCGGACGTGCTACCTTGTCCCAGTTTTCAACTCTCTAGAGAGAACAGGTGCGGTAGAGATACTCTGAATGATTGGCTATGAAAAGCCAACTGACATTTACTCCTGAGGTGCTGACCTGTTGCACCCTCGACAACCACTGTGATTATTATTATCTGACCCTGCTGGTCATCTTTGAACATTTGAACATCTTGGCCATGTTCTGTTATAATCTCCACCTGGCACAGCCAGAAGAGGACTGGCCACCCCTCATAGCCTGGTTCCTCTCTAGGTTTCTTCCTAGGTTCTGGACATTCTAGGGAGTTTTTCCTAGTCACCGTGCTTCTAGACTTGCATTGCTTGCTGTTTGGGGTTTTAGGCTGGGTTTCTGTACAGCACTTTGTGACATCAGCTCTACAGATCAGATGTAAGTAGGGCTTTATAAATACATTTGATTGAAATTTTAATCAGGCATGAGAGAAAAGTACTTTTCAGAATGACTGTTCAGGACCTTTAACAAAGAAAAGTGTGGACCAATATAGATACTGGACCAGTGTTAAATGTGGACCAATATAGATACTGGACCAGTGTTAAATGTGGACCAATATAGATACTGGACCAGTGTTAAATGTGGACCAATATAGATACTGGACCAGTGTTAAATGTGGACCAATATAGATACTGGACCAGTGTTAAATGTGGACCAATATAGATACTGGACCAGTGTTAAATGTGGACCAATATAGATACTGGACCAGTGTTAAATGTGGACCAATATGGATACTGGATCAGTGTTAAATGTGGACCAATATAGATACTGGACCAGTGTTAAATGTGGACCAATATAGATACTGGACCAGTGTTAAATGTGGACCAATATAGATACTGGACCAGTGTTAAATGTGGACCAATATAGATACTGGACCAGTGTTAAATGTGGACCAATATAGATACTGGACCAGTGTTAAATGTGGACCAATATAGATACTGGACCAGTGTTAAATGTGGACCAATATAGATACTGGACCAGTGTTAAATGTGGACCAATATAGATACTGGGCCAGTGTTAAATGTGGACCAATATAGATACTGGACCAGTGTTAAATGTGGACCAATATAGATACTGGACCAGTGTTAAATGTGGACCAATATAGATACTGGACCAGTGTTAAATGTGGACCAATATAGATACTGGACCAGTGTTAAATGTGGACCCATATAGATACTGGACCAGTGTTAAATGTGGACCCATATAGATACTGGACCAGTGCTAAATGTGGACCAATATAGATACTGGACCAGTGTTAAATGTGGACCAATATAGATACTGGACCAGTGTTAAATGTGGACCCATGTAGATACTGGACCAGTGTTAAATGTGGACCAATATAGATACTGGACCAGTGTTAAATGTGGACCAATATAGTTACTGGACCAGTGTTAAATGTGGACCAATATAGATACTGGACCAGTGTTAAATGTGGACCAATATAGATACTAGACCAGTGTTAAATGTGGACCAATATAGATACTGGACCAGTGTTAAATGTGGACCAATATAGATACTGGACCAGTGTTAAATGTGGACCAATATAGATACTGGACCAGTGTTAAATGTGGACCAATATAGATACTGGACCAGTGTTAAATGTGGACCAATATAGATACTGGACCAGTGTTAAATGTGGACCAATATAGATACTGGACCAGTGTTAAATGTGGACCAATATAGATACTGGGCCAGTGTTAAATGTGGACCAATATAGATACTGGACCAGTGTTAAATGTGGACCAATATAGATACTGGACCAGTGTTAAATGTGGACCAATATAGATACTGGACCAGTGTTAAATGTGGACCAATATAGATACTGGACCAGTGTTAAATGTGGACCAATATAGATACTGGACCAGTGTTAAATGTGGACCAATATAGATACTGGACCAGTGTTAAATGTGGACCAATATAGATACTGGACCAGTGTTAAATGTGGACCAATATAGATACTGGACCAGTGTTAAATGTGGACCAATATAGATACTGGACCAGTGTTAAATGTGGACCAATATGGATACTGGATCAGTGTTAAATGTGGACCAATATAGATACTGGACCAGTGTTAAATGTGGACCAATATAGATACTGGACCAGTGTTAAATGTGGACCAATATAGATACTGGACCAGTGTTAAATGTGGACCAATATAGATACTGGACCAGTGTTAAATGTGGACCAATATAGATACTGGACCAGTGTTAAATGTGGACCAATATAGATACTGGACCAGTGTTAAATGTGGACCAATATAGATACTGGACCAGTGTTAAATGTGGACCAATATAGATACTGGGCCAGTGTTAAATGTGGACCAATATAGATACTGGACCAGTGTTAAATGTGGACCAATATAGATACTGGACCAGTGTTAAATGTGGACCAATATAGATACTGGACCAGTGTTAAATGTGGACCAATATAGATACTGGACCAGTGTTAAATGTGGACCCATATAGATACTGGACCAGTGTTAAATGTGGACCCATATAGATACTGGACCAGTGCTAAATGTGGACCAATATAGATACTGGACCAGTGTTAAATGTGGACCAATATAGATACTGGACCAGTGTTAAATGTGGACCCATGTAGATACTGGACCAGTGTTAAATGTGGACCAATATAGATACTGGACCAGTGTTAAATGTGGACCAATATAGTTACTGGACCAGTGTTAAATGTGGACCAATATAGATACTGGACCAGTGTTAAATGTGGACCAATATAGATACTAGACCAGTGTTAAATGTGGACCAATATAGATACTGGACCAGTGTTAAATGTGGACCAATATAGATACTGGACCAGTGTTAAATGTGGACCAATATAGATACTGGACCAGTGTTAAATGTGGACCAATATAGATACTGGACCAGTGTTAAATGTGGACCAATATAGATACTGGACCAGTGTTAAATGTGGACCAATATAGATACTGGACCAGTGTTAAATGTGGACCAATATAGATACTGGGCCAGTGTTAAATGTGGACCAATATAGATACTGGACCAGTGTTAAATGTGGACCCATATAGACCCTTATATACTGTATTTAACACTGGATCATTTGCTGTGTCACTACTTTCTCCCAGTGTACAAAACTGGATATTTCCATCCATGTAAAAGCTCTGAATCCTAAGTAATTAAACCACGTGCTTGACACGCCTCACTTTGTTTGGAGCCGACTTGGCCCTCACTTTGCCCCAACATCAGCCAGCACCAAGGTGAATCCCTTATCTGCTATGACACCATCTCTAGGCTCCAATAATTCCACAAGTCATGACAGCCTTGTGATGTATCAATCAGTAATCAATCCCGTGTAGAGCTTAGACATAAAGGGCTTCTACCTCTTTTATCTGTTCAGCTGCAGCATACAGGGTACCTGTTGTTAAAAGACTTGATTAGATTCCCTTGATTTAGATATTATTTCAATTATGTTTGGACATTGTTCATAGTGTCTACCTTCAGGGGCAGTGGTAATAACAATAGGTGACCTTATTAAAAGCTAAGCTGAGTTTACTTGAGTTAGGCTAACTCTCCACTCTGGTCGAGCTGGTGTATATATGCATATATAGGGGATGCTGGCCCATGTTGACCCATGTTGACAGCCAAGTTGGCTGGATGTCCTTTGGGTGAACCATTCTTGATACACACAGCAAACTGTTGAGTGTGAAAAATCCAGCCGCGTTGCAGTCCTTGACACACTCAAACAGGTGCTCCTGGCTCCTACTGCCATACCCCGTTCAAAGGCACTTAAATATTTTGTCTTGCCCATTCACCCTCTGATTGGCACACAATCCATGTGCATGTGTGTCTAATGGCTTATTAAACCAAATGGGGAAATCCATTTGGTGCTTAAAAAGAACGTACATAAAACATGAAAACACAGAAAAATAAACACAGAAAAATATACAACTATTTTCATAATGTTTGAATGTCATTAATTACAGCATCTTAAACATAGCTGATGTGTATTGAAATAGAATAACATGAATATTATAATGCTGAACATGTCAAAAACAGGTTCTGAGATCCCAGGCCACCACACAGGTTTCAAGGGTTTTTATTTAAACAATAATCTTGGGTTCACACCATTTACACCAACAATACATTCAGTCCCAGAGATAGCCAATCCGGCTGGAGGGTAGTTAAGATGGCCACCGCCACCACCCGTCAGTTGCTCATCTGCCATTGGTACATTTGTCGGTAATCAGTAGCCTTATAATCAAATGTATTTATAAAGCCCTTTTTACATCATTGACTTCCTCCACTGTCCCTGTCCACATACCGGGCTCAAGCCAGTGATCCTCTGCTCACAAACACACGTGACCTCCTTCCTTGTCAACGTACCAACCATTTGAGCAATCAAAAAAAATCTAGTTCAATAGCTCCGTCGATGACATATCAAACTAGCTGAGGAGTGAGCTTATTGTACGTTCTTAACTTTGTTAGATATGTACCTGGGGGAGTCACCGATTCTCATTGAGGCAGATCTTCTCCCCAGTTATTCCAATGAACCCGGGACAGGACAACTCCGATCTTCAGTCAATTGCACCCAGTCGCAGCAGTGTAGTCGGTTTGGTTGAAATGTAAGCTACATACAAATATATCCCAGAGTATCTTAAATGTAAGGTCTTCAACCCTTCTCACAGCGTGAACCCATCTTTTCCGCTCTTCCATGTTGCTCGGAAAAGCATGGAAACTTAGGTACGGCTTCTTTTGTTATTAGTATATAGAGGTTTGCTACACTCGGTTACCAAGGAAGGGACTGAAACTTGTCCCAACAAACGATACTTCCACATTCCGAAATCCGTAAGTATGATAATCACCTATTTCACTGTGATGCCTATTGGCATATTTTCCATCATTATCCAGTCTTTTCTGCAGCACCCTACACAATACACTTACTTACCTCTTCACTCTTGAATGATGGAGTCTTGACCACCCACCCGCTGTCTTCCACTAAACAATAATTGTGGAGAGGAGTGAATGGACTTGATATCGGATAAAGACAATTATATCAAGTCCATTCACTCCTCTCCACAAATCAATCTACATAAAGAAGCTTTGGATGTCATTGATCATGTAGCGCCAGTGTTTTGACATCTGGCTCGGAATGATGTTTCAAAAAATTTGTGTCCAATGGTCGATACAGTGTCAAGTGAGAGTGTTGAAAGTATTCTTCTAAAATATAGCCCAAATATTGGGGAGCATTTATGCCCAGTCTCAAACTTGAGACCAATTAAGGCATGTTTCACCATTGGTTTGACGGCTAATTAAAATATTAACATTTTGTTTATTTAGTTTTACTTGGGTCCTTGGTGGTATTGTCGCCATATGAGGACCCAGAGGAATTTTAATTGCTTTAATACACTTAAACATCAACACTGAATTAATCAGAACATGTCTGTGGTCACAGTGTTTGGTCAGGGCCAGTAGAGGGTAAAACCTTGCACGTAAATGCACAGCATATTCTGGAATTGTTGTTTTGCTGTTGTGCAGGGTGACTGAAAAAAAAATTGCATATACTATTTCAGCAGACTGAAATGTTGCTTCAGTTCAGGAGCGTTTTAAGAAACCAAAACAGTGTAGTATAACGACAGGGACACAGCCTGCATATTGTGTGTGCATTCCGCCAGAAGTCCAGTCATTTCATTTAGAGGAGTAATGTATTTTCTATGTAATGTAATGTATGGGACTTGAACTTGGAACATACATTGCATAGCAATGGCAGTATATGTTTGTTCTTGAAATATTACCGGTGCTATCCATGAGCATCGCAGCCTACATTACTCCTCTAAATGAAATGACTGGACTTCCGGCGGAATGCACACACAATGTGCAGGCTGTGTCCCTGTCGTCATACTACACTGTTTGCGTTTTTAAAACGCTTCTGAACTGAAGCAACATTTTAGTCTGCTTTTGGTTCAGTAAATTCCTCATGGGACTGCCTTGAATATTTGTGATTGTTGCCTGAGTGCTTTTTGAGTGCAAGAGTAGACTAGCATGGGGTCTGGCTGTGAGGTTTGAAATTTATTCTGAAATAACTCTGCATTGTATTCTCTGATTAAATGTGTGCTGTAATGTGTGTCACAAAAAGTGTACCTTAATGTCTTAACATTTTCGTCTTGTACTGGAAGAAAAACAAAGGGGATGATGGCCACTGCTCAGCAAATGAAAAATGGTGAAAAAAATGTAGTGGGACTTACTTTCACTATCAAGAAAAAAGGGTGATTTAAAAAAAGCATTTATTATGTTGCCATTTCTATAGAAATATTAAAAACAGCAGGACAAACCAAAGCCAATGAGTTTTTGACCAATCAGATTGTGTGCCCGGAACTACCCGTTTCATACCAAGTGTTTTAAATGTTGTTGTTGCTATGGGTTTCAGCAGACTACTGTACGTTTCAGCAGAGAGATCTGTCTCACCGAACACATCTCTTGAAATATCAAAATAAAATCACTCCCCACACAAGACCGCTAGGTCTCAAGTAAATAACAAAACACCTCTAATCAAATGAGTAACAAAGAACAACAACCAGGCCAATTTTATTCTTTCACTTCCCACATTCATCTGTTCTTCCCCCAGACCACACCCAAACCCTCTAAACTTTGTGCAGACTCTCCTCCTTCCCTTGGCAGTCTGTCCCTGGGCCCCTTAAAAGACCACCAGAGCATGTCTCCTCCACTTAGTGTTGTCCCCCCAGAACCAACCCCTGAACAAAGGTTTTCACCCCCCAATACAAGGCCCTTGCTTCCCTCTCTTTCGTTCACTCTAACGTCCCGGAGGATGTGTGTTTCCCTGGCTCTCTTGCCTACATCAATGCCGACACAGTGACTGAATTGTAATTTATCTTCTGGATTGTTGTTCTAACTGCTTACAGTTACTGACTGTAGGGTATTCTTTTGAATACCACATACGGTAATAATGACTTTAAACAAGTAACTTCTGTTTGGCCTCCATTTTGATTATTGAAAAACCAACATGCTTTGGTTTGAGGTACAGTACAAACTGTAGCAGGAAATAGTAAGCTGTTTTGATGAATGCATTAACACCGTTAACATTTGACAAGTTTGGATTTTGGAGAAAGGTTTTACACTAGCCTGTTTCTTCCACAATTATTAAGCTCTGAAAATATAGTTTACCAAGCTACCAATGACTTCGCACTGGTAAAAGTTAAGCTGCACAAAACCTACCCTTAAGAAGCATATGGTGAACTTATTAACTAAAGTTACTTTGAAAAATGAGTTCACAAACTACTTAGTGAAAGATGATCATGTGTAAATCTGGAATGTCATAGACTACAAATCGCAAGAACAGATCACTTTGGGCTCATATGTTAACAGAATGTGGAATTTAGCCTATTAAACACAAAAACAAGGTTTCAAGTGAGAATTCAGCAGGTCTGATGCCCCCAAAAAATAAAAAAACATTATTGCACAGCAAATTCTCCAGCGTTAAATGAACACTGAGAGTGAATCATTTAACACTGCGCCAGTGTTTATACGGGTGCACACTTTCCATTCTTATTAAATTAACACGGTGCTTAGTGTTGACTCTGTTACCCTTTGTCAGTGTTGGGGAATCCACACTTTTAGTGTTTTGCAATAACACCTTATATGGTATTTTTAACACTAGGGAGGGTACATAGTTTGCACCAGTGTGTTTCTAAACAAAGAGGTCCATATCTCTTGACAAGGTCACTCGTATCGGATTAAGGACATTACAACATATTATACTTCTACATGCTCTTATGTAAGCATTTACAAAGACTTCAGGACTGGCAGCAGACATACGTTAATGACTAACGTTAACGTTAATTGCTTACACTGAAAGTGAATGCTTAGACAAAAGCATCAAAACCTTAACCTTTGCAACCATCCCTTAAGCAAAGGCACCAGAACCTTAACCTTTGCAACCATGCCTTAAGCAAAGGCACCAAAACCTTAACCTTTGCAACCATCCCTTAAGCAAAGGCACCAAAACCTTAACCTTTGCAACCATCCCTTAAGCAAAGGCACCAAAACCTTAACCTTTGCAACCATGCCTTAAGCAAAGGCACCAAAACCTTAACCTTTGCAACCATCCCTTAAGCAAAGGCACCAAAACCTTAACTTTTGCAACCATGCCTTAAGCAAAGGCACCAAAACCTTAACCTTTGCAACCATCCCTTAAGCAAAGGCACCAAAACCTTAACTTTTGCAACCATCCCTTAAGCAAAGGCACCAAAACCTTAACCTTTGCAACCATGCCTTAAGCAAAGGCACCAAAACCTTAACCTTTGCAACCATGCCTTAAGCAAAGGCACCAAAACCTTAACCTTTGCAACCATCCCTTAAGCAAAGGCACCAAAACCTTAACCTTTGCAACCATCCCTTAAGCAAAGGCACCAAAACCTTAACCTTTGCAACCATCCCTTAAGCAAAGGCACCAAAACCTTAACCTTTGCAACCATGCCTTAAGCAAAGGCACCAAAACCTTAACCTTTGCAACCATCCCTTAAGCAAAGGCACCAAAACCTTAACCTTTGCAACCATGCCTTAAGCAAAGGCACCAAAACCTTAACCTTTGCAACCATCCCTTAAGCAAAGGCACCAAAACCTTAACCTTTGCAACCATGCCTTAAGCAAAGGCACCAAAAGTACAAGCTCATTTTCTGCTTTGAACTTTGTTTGCAATTCTCCAACACACTTTGCACTTTGTTTGAACTTTGTTTGCAATTCTCCAACACACTTGCAAAACACACTGTTTCTTACATTAGACACTTCTATTCAAAATGCAAAACATAGCTGAAATTGGCAACACCCACACACACATGAAAACACTTATACAGTAATTGAACACCAATTAGTCTGAGCCTTAGCACTACAAATAGACCTCAGGTAAGCTCACCTCTTTTGTGAGAACTTTGCAAACATGTAGGCAGTGAGAGCGAGAGGAAGAGGAAGAGGAAGAGGAAGCGGGAGAGGAGGAGGAGGAGGACGAGGACAAGAACAAAGGGGACCAGGCAATAGATGGAGACATATTTCCGACAACGTTAGGGTCACTTTACAGGACCATGGCATAAATCATGGCCTGAAGATGAGGGAGGCAGAGAGTCCAGCCCAACCTGAGTCGCTACACGGTAGCATCCATAATACGGACATTTAGACTAGAGAACAACAGGTATGTCTAACTTTCTACACTAGACTGTACCTATGTAATTGTTGCACATCATTCTGCATCACAGTACAATACAATGTAGTCCTACAATATTAGGTCTATGCTCCTCATTGAACAATAGGTATAGTACTGTGAAGTACATGTAATACAGTTTTGATGTTTCTGTGTACCGTATGTAAAAAAGAACCTAATCAATGACATCACATTCTTGCATTTTCTACAGAACTGCCAGACGACCTCCTGAGGGTGGAAGGCAACGTCTGTTCACCATGAAGAGGAACTGGCCATTGTCAATCTAGTGTTGACAAACAACACCATCCTTCTACATCAACTACGAGAGAATCATTGCAGGATCATACAACATTCCATAATATCAATCATGTCAGTATGTCGACACTGCCACGTCTTGCGTCAACACCAACTTATGATGAAGCAGCTGGAGATGGTTCCATTTGAGAGTAACAGCGTTAGTCAAAGACCTTCTCTGACTATGTTCAAGTGTCACTGTACTATACTGTAATACAGTAGTGGCAGTAGATTGTGCCCTATTGGCCTGCGGAGACACCTGCCTTGCCTGTAGCTTGCAGCTTTGACTGAATGTGTCTGACCCAACCCAACCCCATCCTTATGTGAAAATGTAGACATTGTAGTCCTGTGTTTTTGTGTTACACCATATTCACGGTACAGTGTATGCATTTTCTGTTAGAGTCCTGGACTTTGATGCAGCTGCACAGCCTCATGAGTTCAGCTTCATCAATGAAAATTGATTCAATCTAGCTAAATCCAGGTGTCGATGCCGAAATGTCATAGGACAAAAAAAGCCGTTGTAAATGTCCCTGGGCAGCGAGGGGGAAATATCACCTTGTGTGCCGCCATTTGTCTGCAAGGAGTTCTCCATCACCATGCCACCCTCGGTCTCTACAATACTGCACACATTATCATATTTCTGGATGTATCACCATGCCACCCTCGGTCCCTACAATACTGCACACATTATCATATTTCTGGATGCACTACATAATACAGTTGGACAGGACGGACCAGAGCAGCCCAGGTTTGTTGTCATCTGGGATAATGTTGGTTTCCACTGGGCTGCTCTGGTCAGGGACTGGTTCACCAACCACAATAACTACAGTTGTATACTTGCCCCCTTTACTCCCCATAGCTCAATCCGATTGATGAATTATTTTCGAATTGGCCTTGGAAAGTGTATGACCGCCAATCACATGCCTGCCTGTCTCTGCAAGCAATGGAAGAGGCATGCGGAGACCTTGTGTTGGGGTCAGTCCATGGCAATATTTTCCCCATTGCCTAGCCAGGGATGACATTGCTTGTGATGTGGACGAGATGAGTGTAAACAGAAGGCGGGATCCATAAACCATCCACCCAATCCCTTACAATACAATTTTTTGTTTACCATTGCACTGTAATTTTACTGTAATTATTTGTTTCTGAGTTTACAGTAACATATTGTTGTCACATTTGTCGTAAGGATTGGACCAAGGCGCAGCATGGTATACGTACATTCTCTTTTAATTAATGAAACACTAAACAAAACCAACAAAAGAAATGTGAAGCTACAGTGCCTTGCGAAAGTATTCGGCCCCCTTGAACTTTGTGACCTTTTGCCACATTTCAGGCTTCAAACATAAAGATATAAAACTGTATTTTTTTGTGAAGAATCAACAACAAGTGGGACACAATCATGAAATGGAACGACATTTATTGGATATTTCAAACTTTTTTAACAAATCAAAAACTGAAAAATTGGGCGTGCAAAATTATTCAGCCCCTTTACTTTCAGTGCAGCAAACTCTCTCCAGAAGTTCAGTGAGGATCTCTGAATGATCCAATGTTGACCTAAATGACTAATGATGATAAATACAATCCACCTGTGTGTAATCAAGTCTCCGTATAAATGCACCTGCACTGTGATAGTCTCAGAGGTCCGTTAAAAGCGCAGAGAGCATTGTGAAGAACAAGGAACACACCAGGCAGGTCCGAGATACTGTTGTGAAGAAGTTTAAAGCCGGATTTGGATACAAAAAGATTTCCCAAGCTTTAAACATCCCAAGGAGCACTGTGCAAACGATAATATTGAAATGGAAGGAGTATCAGACCACTGCAAATCTACCAAGACCTGGCCGTCCCTCTAAACTTTCAGCTCATACAAGGAGAAGACTGATCAGAGATGCAGCCAAGAGGCCCATGATCACTCTGGATGAACTGCAGAGATCTACAGCTGAGGTGGGAGACTCTGTCCATAGGACAACAATCAGTCGTATATTGCACAAATCTGGCCTTTATGGAAGAGTGGCAAGAAGAAAGCCATTTCTTAAAGATATCCATAAAAAGTGTCGTTTAAAGTTTGCCACAAGCCACCTGGGAGACACACCAAACATGTGGAAGAAGGTGCTCTGGTCAGATGAAACCAAAATGGAACTTTTTGGCAACAATGCAAAACGTTATGTTTGGCGTAAAAGCAACACAGCTCATCACCCTGAACACACCATACCCACTGTCAAACATGGTGGTGGCAGCATCATGGTTTGGGCCTGCTTTTCTTCAGCAGGGACAGGGAAGATGGTTAAAATTGATGGGAAGATGGATGGAGCCAAGTACAGGACCATTCTGGAAGAAAACCTGATGGAGTCTGCAAAAGACCTGAGACTGGGACGGAGATTTGTCTTCCAACAAGACAATGATCCAAAAATTAAAGCAAAATCTACAATGGAATGGTTCAATAATAAACATATCCAGGTGTTAGAATGGCCAAGTCAAAGTCCAGACCTGAATCCAATCGAGAATCTGTGGAAAGAACTGAAAACTGCTGTTCACAAATGCTCTCCATCCAACCTCACTGAGCTCGAGCTGTTTTGCAAGGAGGAATGGGAAAAAATTTCAGTCTCTCGATGTGCAAAACTGATAGAGACATACCCCAAGCGATTTACAGCTGTAATCGCAGCAAAAGGTGGCGCTACAAAGTATTAACTTAAGGGGGCTGAATAATTTTGCACGCCCAATTTTTCAGTTTTTGATTTGTTAAAAAAGTTTGAAATATCCAATAAATGTCGTTCCACTTCAAGATTGTGTCCCACTTGTTGTTGATTCTTCACAAAAAAATACAGTTTTATATCTTTATGTTTGAAGCCTGAAATGTGGCAAAAGGTCACAAAGTTCAAGGGGGCCGAATACTTTCGCAAGGCACTGTATACAACTTAGTGCAGACAGGCAACTAAACATAGTCAAGATCCAATGACACAAATGAGGAAAATGGCTACCTAAGTATGATCCCCAATCAGAGAAAATTATAAACAGCTGTCTCTGATTGGGAACCATATCAGGCCAACATAGACATACAAAAATCCTGGACATACAGTGGGGCAAAAAAAGTATTTAGTCAGCCACCAATTGTGCAAGTCCTCCCACTTAAAAAGATGAGAGAAGCCTGTAATTTTCATCATATGTACACTTCAACTATGACAGACAAAATGAGAAAAGAAAATCCAGAAAATCACATTGTAGGATTTTTAATGAATTTATTTGCTAATTATGGTGGAAAACAAGTATTTGGTCACCGACAAACAAGCAAGATTTCTGGCTCTCACAGACCTGTAACTTCTTCTTTAAGAGGCTCCTCTGTCCTCCACTTGTTACCTGTATTAATGGCACCTGTTTGAACTTGTTATCAGTATAAAAGACACCTGTCCACAACCTCAAACAGTCACACTCCAAACTCCACTATGGCCAAGACCAAAGAGCTGTCAAAGGACATCAGAAACAAAATTGTAGACCTGCACCAGGCTGGGAAGACTGAATCTGCAATAGGTAAGCAGCTTGGTTTGAAGAAATCAACTGTGGGAGCAATTATTAGGAAATGGAAGACATACAAGACCACTGATAATCTCCCTCGATCTGGGGCTCCACGCAAGATCTCACCCCGTGGGGTCAAAATGATCACAAGAACGGTGAGCAAAAATCCCAGAACCACACGGGGGGACCTAGTGAATGACCTGCCGAGAGCTGGGACCAAAGTAACAAAGCCTACCATCAGTAACACACTACGCCGCCAGGGACTCAAATCCTGCAGTGTCAGACGTGTCCCCCTGCTTAAGCCAGTACATGTCCAGGCCCGTCTAAAGTTTGGAGCATTTGGATGATCCAGAAGAAGATTGGGAGAATGTCATATGGTCAGATGAAACCAAAATATAACTTTTTGGTAAAAACTCAACTTGTCGTGTTTGGAGGACAAAGAATGCTGAGTTGCATCCAAAGAACACCATACCTACTGTGAAGCATGGGGGTGGAAACATCATGCTTTGGGGCTGTTTTTCTGCAAAGGGACCAGGACGACTGATCCGTGTAAAGGAAAGAATGAATGGGGCCATGTATCGTGAGATTTTGAGTGAAAACCTCCTTCCATCAGCAAGGGCAT
The DNA here is from genome assembly GCF_013265735.2 of Oncorhynchus mykiss. Classification (NCBI taxonomy): domain Eukaryota; kingdom Metazoa; phylum Chordata; class Actinopteri; order Salmoniformes; family Salmonidae; genus Oncorhynchus; species Oncorhynchus mykiss. The sequence goes on from NC_050570.1 coordinate 9,556,046, forward strand.
TGAAGATGAAACGTGGCTGGGTCTTTCAGCATGACAATGATCCCAAACACACCGCAGGAGTGGCTTCGTAAGAAGCATTTCAAGGTCCTGGAGTGGCCTAGCCAGTCTCCAGATCTCAACCCCATAGAAAATCTTTGGAGGGAGTTGAAAGTCCGTGTTGCCCAGCAACAACCCCAAAACATCACTGCTCTAGAGGAGATCTGCATGGAGGAATGGGCCAAAATACCAGCAACAGTGTGTGAAAACCTTGTGAAGACTTACAGAAAACGTTTGACCTCTGTCATTGCAAACAAAGGGAATATAACAAAGTATTGAGATAAACTTTTGTTATTGACCAAATACTTATTTTCCACCATAATTTGCAAATAAATTCATTAAAAATCCTACAATGTGATTTTCTGGACTTTTTTTTCTCATTTGTGTGTACCAATGAAAATTACAGGCCTCTCTCATCTTTTTAAGTGGGAAAACTTGCACAATTGGTGGCTGACTAAATACTTTTTTGCCCCACTGTATATATATATTTATATTGTTATATTATAAACTAAAGAGTCTAATTACACATTGAGCAGTCCGAAGGTAAACCACTTTGAATTGTTGTCTGTGAATATTGCTCTTGTCAGGAATAGGGCTCTGTAACTGAACAAGTATACGGGAAATATTTTCCTGAATATCTTTATTTTCTTCACTATTACCCACAATTTGTCCTGACTCAATATGAACAGTAAATATAACAACAACAACTGTTATTACACTTGATAATGTTTCTAACATGTATGATTTTGTCAAACGAGAGGGGGCCATTAAGGCTGGACTGACATTTTCTCAGAGATGAAAGTGAATATGTAATTAACAATCCTTATAATTGCCATCAGACATTCTTTTCATTTGAAAACCAAACTATTAACATTCTCTTTCAAACCAAGGTCAGCTGCCCAGTCATACATATTTAATAAAACAGGATCAACACACGCTTGGCTGCTAAGCGAAATGTCATGGCATCGTATGCTCTATCGGTCATCTCTAAATTCAATGAATACACAAAATACTCATCACAGGAAATGGCATATCAAAAGTACACTCAGCATGCAGGCCATTAAAAAAAATATATTTAAAAAAAAAATTGCTTGATTATGGAGTAGGAGTTGTTGCTTATCCACACAGTCGTGGGTGAACAGGGAGTACAGCAGTAGGTGTTGTTGCTTATCCACACCGTCGTGGGTGAACAAGGAGTAAAGCAGTAGGCATTGTTGCTTATCCACACAGTCGTGGGTGAACAGGGAGTACAGCAGTAGGTGTTGTTGCTTATCCACACCGTCGTGGGTGAACAAGGAGTAAAGCAGTAGGCGTTGTTGCTTATCCACACAGTCGTGGGTGAACAGGGAGTACAGCAGTAGGTGTTGTTGCTTATCCACACCGTCGTGGGTGAACAAGGAGTAAAGCAGTAGGCGTTGTTGCTTATCCACACAGTCGTGGGTGAACAGGGAGTACAGCAGTAGGTGTTGTTGCTTATCCACACAGTCGTAGGTGAACTGGGAGTACAACAGGGGAGTAGGCGTTGTTGCTTATCCACACAGCCGTGGGTGAACAGGGAGTACAACAGGGGAGTAGGTGTTGTTGCTTATCCACACAGTCGTGGGTGAACAGGGAGTACAACAGTGGAGTAGGTGTTGTTGCTTATCAACACAGTCGTGGGTGAACAGGGAGTACAACAGGGGAGTAGGCGTTGTTGCTTATCCACACCGTCGTGGGTGAACAAGGAGTAAAGCAGTAGGTGTTGTTGCTTATCCACACAGTCGTGGGTCAACAGGGAGTACAGCAGTAGGTGTTGTTGCTTATCCACACAGCCGTGGGTGAACAGGGAGTACAACAGGGGAGTTGTTGTTGTTGCTTATCCACACAGTCGTGGGTGAACAGGGAGTACAACAGGGGAGTAGGTGTTGTTGCTTATCCACACAGTCGTGGGTGAACAGGGAGTACAACAGGGGAGTAGGCGTTGTTGCTTATCCACACAGTCGTGGGTGAACAGGGAGTACAACAGGGGAGTTGTTGTTGTTGCTTATCCACACAGTCGTGGGTGAACAGGGAGTACAACAGGGGAGTAGTTGATGTTGCTTATCCACACAGTCGTGGGTGAACAAGGAGTACAACAGGGGAGTTGTTGTTGTTGCTTATCCACACAGTTGTGGGTGAACAGGGAGTACAACAGGGGAGTTGTTGTTGTTGCTTATCCACACAGTCGTGGGTGAACAGGGAGTACAACAGGGGAGTAGTTGATGTTGCTTATCCACACAGTCGTGGGTGAACAAGGAGTACAACAGGGGAGTTGTTGTTGTTGCTTATCCACACAGTTGTGGGTGAACAGGGAGTACAACAGGGGAGTAGGCGTTGTTGCTTATCCACACCGTCGTGGGTGAACAAGGAGTAAAGCAGTAGGTGTTGTTGCTTATCCACACAGTCGTGGGTCAACAGGGAGTACAGCAGTAGGTGTTGTTGCTTATCCACACAGCCGTGGGTGAACAGGGAGTACAACAGGGGAGTTGTTGTTGTTGCTTATCCACACAGTCGTGGGTGAACAGGGAGTACAACAGGGGAGTAGGTGTTGTTGCTTATCCACACAGTCGTGGGTGAACAGGGAGTACAACAGGGGAGTAGGCGTTGTTGCTTATCCACACAGTCGTGGGTGAACAGGGAGTACAACAGGGGAGTTGTTGTTGTTGCTTATCCACACAGTCGTGGGTGAACAGGGAGTACAACAGGGGAGTAGTTGATGTTGCTTATCCACACAGTCGTGGGTGAACAAGGAGTACAACAGGGGAGTTGTTGTTGTTGCTTATCCACACAGTTGTGGGTGAACAGGGAGTACAACAGGGGAGTAGGCGTTGTTGCTTATCCTGTATGTGGGCATATTAATATGCATTTATGGGCCTGTCTTAGTGCATTAGGAGGCATCTCACCGTGCTAAACCGTCTATTTCAGTGCTCCATGTAGTGCTAATTTCCCCTACTTAGAACTAAAAACAGTAGCCAGATCTCAACTCTCCATTACTCGCTATAAAACTAAATTGGGGACTCATCTGGTGACGTGGTTATGGTGGCTGGGTATCCGGCAGATGATTTCAGCACTAACCCTCTGGCTTGGTCTCCGACAGATGATTTCAGCACTAACCCACTGCCTCGCTCCATAAACACAACCCCAACCACTCTACTGCTTCCCTCGCATTTATTAACATTCAAAGTCCGGGGAAGTCTGCTAAAACGCTTTCCGAACATGGAACATATAAACCAGGAATTATACAGTTTTATTGCCGAATATAAGTGTGTTATCGAAGTAGGTTTAACAAGACTAGCTGTGGTGAGGGATATGGCTGCTTCGAGCAATGAGCAGATCTGATTCATAGAGGATACTAAGTTTGAGTCCCAAATGGCATCCTATTCCCTACATAGTGCACTACATTTTTGGGGGTGATATATACAGTACCAGTCAAAAGTTTGGACACAGCTACTCATTCAAGGGTTTTTATTTATTTAGACTATTTTCTACATTGTATAATAATAGTGAAGACATCAAAACTATGAAATGACACATATGGAATCATGTATTAACCAAAAAAAGTGTTCAACAATTAAAAATATATTTTACATTTTAGGTTTTTCAAAGTAGCCACCCTTTGCCTTGATGACAGCTTTGCACAGACTTGGCATTATTATAATGATTTTTTTGTTGTTGTTGTAAAAATGAAGAAAATCCCTGACTGGGACTGTATATATATTTTTCCCCCTCCAGATTTCAGATTATTACACATTTCATAATTTACAATTTCAGATTACTTAAAGTTGCATAGAGTAAGATGGTTCCCTATAGGTCCTGGTCCAAAGAAATGCATTATAGGGAAAAGGGAGCCATTTGGGAAGCCTGAGATCCTTGTAGAAGCTGCTGTTAGCATCAGACTAGAGCCAAGCTTTGTGTGGGTGACCTAGTGGACTGTGGTTTGGATGGCACTCCAATGACGAACAATGTTTAGAGCTACAGTATATGGTTATAGAAGGTTACAGTACAACATGATCTCAACGGTTTCCGTCCTCCTCTGCTTTACATTTGACAGTCGCCATCCCGTTGAGTGTTTCTCCAACATTTATCCTTACTCTTGACTGTCAAGTCAATTGATTGGTTAAACATTGCCTACACACTTCCATTACACACTAGAGAAAGTACACACACACACACACACACACACACACACACACACACACACACACACACACACACACACACACACACACACACACACACACACACACACACACACACACACACAGGGCCCTGTGTGTTTTCTTACTCTGTTTTCCTACCAGGCATAAGAAAGGGCTTCTCTGCATCCACTTATTCCCAAAACAATAAGTTACATGCTTTTCTAATGAAGAAAAATAATAATTCCTTGCTTCTAGTTTCCCTATCTTCTAAAGTGTGAGTCCACAGAAGAATAGTTAAGCTTTGTCCCCTACGTCACCCTCTCCACATAATCAACTGACAGCAGGACAGTGTCATGTCTTGGTTTGAAGAGTAAGCCGTATTAAATGGTGTAACAGGCAGCATTAGAACCTCGAAATTCCAGTGTGCACCCACAGTTATTACCATACCCCCTTGAAACAAAAAAAGGCATTTGTCTGGCAATAAAATTGGATATCAACCTGTCTGAAAGCCGACTCCGTTTGTCTCTAACAAACGTTAGCGACGGCAAACAGTTTGACACACTTCCATAAAATGTGAGTGAAGGCGAACCATCCTTTGGTAATAGCCCCTCATTGTTGGCTCTATTCATACCGGTGTGTGATTGAAAAGAAAATTGAACGCCTTGTGATGTGATAAATGTGTCCATTACTGCCTTTGAACACAGAATGTCCATGGAAATTACAGAGGGAAGCCAAGACATCGGAGGGTGGGGAGGGGGAGGGGAGGGGGAGAGCGCCGGGAGGACATATTGGATTCTATTTGAGCTGAAATATAAATATACTGTAGAGCCAGATGAAATGAGGCCGTGCTGCATGATTTCTCAGAGGCACATCACAAATGAAATCCTTTGAGAGACCCAATTGTAAGACTATATAAAAAGGTTAAATGTATCCATAGTGCTCTGTACTGTAAATAGATGTTTGATAATGGACACCGTCTAATGTTTGCCTACAGTAATAAAAGTGAATATTTCCTGTGAATAAGTTCTGAGACTTCCTCCCTCTGAGAGGAAAAATACATGGGGATATGTGGAGTACAGTATGTGCCCACTGTTATGACGAAGGCCATCTTGGATGTTCTCAATTATAAAAAAATATATATGTGTCCTTTCTTCACATCTTACAAAACCATATTTGTGATTCAACAGAGCTTCATGTTAATTGAAGACCTGATGAAATCATACATTTATTCATCGCCTCAAAGGACATGGTCGCAATCCAAAATGACACTCCGTTCCCTATATAGTGCACTACTTTTGACTACTTATGTAGGGGATAGGCTCTGGTCAAAAGTAGTGCACTGTGTAATGCTAACCATGTAAGCCCATGTAGTGTTTGGTTCAGAACATACTATGTTATCTTTACGTTGATGGTTAGGTTGGATAAGATAAGATTAGATCCTCTTTATTGTCCACCAATAAAGTTAGGATCAGAAATATTGTCTTAATGTTTTACTGGCTCCTGATAAGAAACTGTTGTTGTAATAAACTCTTACAAAATACTTATATTTTGAGGAAACGCTGAGGTTATTGCTGAGACATTGTAGAAAAATACAAAATGAATCATTGTTAGTAAAAATGGGGCTAGGTTGTATAAGCCACACACATGCATATGCGCACAACATCGAGCACATTTACTGTAAGTCAACTTGGATTTTCTGTAGGTGTTCATTGGAAAGAGATTGTAGTGACCCAGACAATTAAAGAAGACTTGGGTGGTAAATCAATGAGTCATTTTGCTTTAACACATCAAAAAGTAAAAAGAGCAAATCTGAAGTTGCACACAGATTTCTAAAATGTAATACATTTTGCACAATCAAACATTTTGTCTTCAGTCTGATGATACTGCAGAAAAAGACAGGGCAACAGTACCCGACACCACCCCGGTCAAAATAACACAACTCTATTATTCTCTCATGTTCTCTTCAACTCTTGTTTGCTTGTGATCTTTTTTGATCAATTATTCATTTCTCCCCAGTCATCTCCAAGGTCTGCCTCTCCCCTGATTCAAACAGGACTGTGAGTCTGAAACGGAAACGTGGATAAAAGAGAGGGGGACAGTGACAGTGTGAAAGTATGTAAGGAAAAGTGAAGGAAAGACATAAAAAGTGTGCGGAGTCTGTCTCCCACTCTGTGTGTGTGTGTGTGTGTGTGTGTGTGTGTGTGTGTGTGTGTGTGTGTGTGTGTGTGTGTGTGTGTGTGTCTGCCATCCTAGTACCCTTCTACCGTGCTACTTACTGTATGTCCAACTTGTTGGAAAAACATGTTCAGCCAACACTGACTTTGAATCTGTAACGTTCTACAGTATCTCCTAAATCATTTATGTATACAATCATCTCCCTTTCAATACACAGCATCTTTGATGGCGAGGCGCCCTTTGATGACAACTGAATTTAATTTTCGTCTAAAAGCCTGGAAAATATTGAATTCATGATGATCAACATGATCATGACTTCTAAGCAATTACTGTAATTATGTAAAATTGGAAACTTTGGACGACATTCTAAATAATTCAACATGTAAACAGCCTGTTATTACATATCATCCATTCAATGTGGTAGAATGTTAAAGGGGAAGTTCAGGATTTTACAACTTGATGTTAAATGGTTCCTCACCCTAAAAGTTATCTATGGGCCAGGGAAAACTGTAATCCATACCCTAGTATACCGTATACTGGGGTAAACCGCATACTGGGGGTATTTTGAAATATAGACCATATAGCTGCACCAATGTGTCAGAGGAAACACCGTGCACGGCCCACCATAGGAGTCACTAATTTATTTATTTCACCTTTATTTAACCAGGTAGGCTAGTTGAGAACAAGTTCTAATTTACAACTGTGACCTGACCAAGACAAAGCAAAGCAGTTTGACACATACAACAACACAGAGTTACACATGGAATAAACAAACATACACATCAATAATACAGTAGAAAAGGTATATATACAGTGTGTGCAAATGAGGTAGGATAAGGGAGGTAAGGCAATAAATAGGCCATGATAATTACAACATAGCAAATAAACACTGGAATGGTAGATGTCCGGAAGATGAATGTGCAAGGGGTGCAAAGGAGCAAGATAAATAAATACAGTATGAGGTAGTTGGATGGGCTATTTACAGATGGGCTATGTACAGGTGCAGTGACCTGTGAGCTGCTCTGACATCTGGTGCTTAAAGCTAGTGAGGGAGATATGAGTCTCCAGCTTCAGTGATTTTTGCATTTCATTCCAGTCATTGGCAGCAGAGAACTGGAAGGAAACGTGGCCAAAGGAAGAATTAGCTTTGGGGGTGACCAGTGAGATATACCTGCTGGAGTGCGTGCTACAGATGGGTGCTGCTATGGTGACCAGTGAGATGAGATGGGGCTTTACCTAGCAGAGACTTGTAGATGACCTGGAGCCAGTAGGTTTGGCGACAAGTATGAAGCGAGGGCCAGCCAACGAGAGCATACAGGTCGCAGTGGTGGGTTGTATATGGGGCTTTGGTGACAAAACGGATGGCACTGTGATAGACTGCATCCAATTTGTTGAGTAGAGTGTTGGAGGCTATTTTGTAAATGTCATCGCCAAAGTCGAGGATCGGTAGGATGGTCAGTTTTACGAGGGTATGCTTGGCAGCATGAGTGAAGGAGGCTTTGTTGCGAAGTAGGAAGCTGATTCTAGATTTAATTTTGGATTGGAGATGCTTAATGTGAGTCTGGAAGGAGAGTTTACAGTCTAACTAGACACCTAGGTATTTGTAGTTGTCCACATATTCTAGGTCAGAACCGTCCAGAGTGGTGATGCTGGATGGGTGGGCAGGTGCGGGCAGTGATCGGTTGAATAGCATGCATTTAGTAATGCACAATGGGACAAGGACATCCCTGCTGGCCAAACCCTCCACTAACTCAGACGACGCTGGACCAATTGTGCGCCGCCCCATGGGTCTCCCGGTCGCGAGAGAGCCTGAACTCAAACCCATAATCTCTAGTGGCACAGCTAGCACTGTGATACAGTGCCTTAGACCACTGCGACTTAATCTCCAGCTCAGGGCTTAATCTTAATCTCTTTATCTCCCGCTCAGGGCTCCAGCTATGCATTTGGCTTTGCTAACTTGCTAGCTAAGTGGCTAGCTTGCAAGATCAAGCTATTTGGTTACAGCAGAGACAATCAATCTCCTCCTGTATCAAGATCCTTGCCTGTATTTGTTTTGTGCTTCAAAGAAATGCATTTGTGTGCACTGCCAGTAATGCTGTATACCTTGGTATGGTACAGGAATGGTATGAAGGTATTCAAATCTGGATTACCGGCCAACATGGTTGGTACATGGTTCCACTTTTTCTAAACAGAGGAAACCCAACCATCTAACTTAAAGTTGTCAAATCTGGAACTTCCCCTTTTGGTACATTCCATGGCAATGAACTAACGTGATTAGTAATACTGAATTGATGCTAAATATTGCGATATTTAATTCATTTTCAAGAACACCACAGAGATGGCTATGCTCAGACAGGACCCTTGGTAAAACGTTTTTGCAATCACCCCAGCCATCTTCCAAACCATGCAAATATCTTCACCCATCGAACACAATCTGCAACTCACATTTATGACGGCAGTCAAAGGTACTGTACTTGTGGTAGACAGGCAGCCACAAAAGGTGTTAATATATAGCCCCTATCTATGAGCGTACGTGTTTTAGTTTTGGTAGTGCCTTTGCTGGAGTATCTGCAAGTTCGATGGTTAATGTGTAATCACACAAACTAACTGAACCCGAAGTGGTGTGGATGCCCAAAAGGAACTTTGATAACCCAACTGGCATGGCGTGCGGAGTCACTGGACATAATGACTGGACGAATAGGGGACAAGGTAGCACCCGTAATGACAGTTTGAGCGCACACCACCGCAGCACATCGCTGTGTCTGAACTCTGTACTGAACACTATGTGGGTCTGAGCACCTTTGGATTTGCATTACATCACTGAACAACACTCCACTTACTACTACTACTAGTTTGCCTGAACACCGCTCAACTTTTTCTGGCTACTGTTCAACTTGGTCTAAAAACTAATGAACCAGATTGGGCCGACTACTTCTGATCAGGTTTCCGACCCTGAACCGTCTTGAGCATTGACCCTTCTTCAGGAGGTCATGGATGGTGGATCTTAAGGCCCCAGAGGTCAGCTACTGCACCTGGATGTGTGTGTGGCTGAGAAGGAGCCTCACAGTGGTGTCCTAGAGATTCTCAGGAGACTGAGGCTCCAATGGAAGCCACAAGCTATCCAGAGGAAGGTAAGTGAATGGATGAGAGGTATCATGACAAATCTAAGTTGGCGCATCAGTATGCCAGTGGGCAGAAATTGACAGAAAAGGACCTAATTTCAAGCACGGTTTTGGTTCTAATAATGTAATTTCAGCCAGTTTTGACCACTGGAATGTAAGTAAGAAGTATTAGTATTCTGAGAAATTAGTACCCCCCTGAGAAAAAAAGGTGCTACCTAAACATAAAAGGGTTCTTTGGCTGTGCCCTTAGAAGAACCCTTTGAAGAACCTTTCAGTTCCAGGTAGAACCCCTTCGGGGTTCAATGCATTACCTTTTTCACAGAGGGTTTTACATGGAACCCAAAAGAGTTTGACCTGGAACCAAAAAGAGTTCTACCTGGAACCAAAAAGAGTGATCCTATGGGGACAGCCGAAGAATCCTTTTGGAACTATTTTTTCTAAGAGTGTAGTATGTTCCCCTGGTTTTCTTCTGGTGTGACCTTGAAAATGTTTCATTGAAAGACATTCCTCTCATCCTTCAAACGGACACTCAGAGGTAGCAACTTCTGCAGTAAGGTTGGACACCGTATTACATTAGTAGAATATCTGTCCTCAGCTAACATAGCTTCTCTTCATTTGTGTGTGCAAACAGTGGGGCAATCTCCCAGAGAAATGGGATCCATGTTTGTCAGGGTCACACTGGAGCGAGACAGTGACCTCTCAATCTAGAGTAGGTCTAGTTTAAGCACACAGAGAGGTGGATGCTAACTTCCAGAGTTCCCCCCTCAAATGCACATTGTGTCAGTAGGTTTGTGGGACTACGAGCAAGCGATTCAAAAAGGAAAGAAAAGGGGATATATAGACATCTCAGAGAAACTCCATCAAATTAAAGGAAGCATAGCATCTCAAACTGTCTACGGATTAAGTTTAAACTTTTTTGTCTGCTTCAAATGTGTTTGCTCTGTTAATCTCGACTCCCAGACAGACATGCTTCAACATAATTCAGAGGCTCAGTTGAATAGAAGAGTCAGGTTGAATCAGGGCGACAGACTCTTCAGTCAGTTGGATAGAGAAATTAATCTCCTCAGCAGAGTTTACACCACGACAGCTACACTGAGTTTATAAAATATTTAGAACACCTGCTCTTTCTTTTCTGCTCTCTTTGTTAGTAGGTGCCAGGCGCACCGGTTTGGGTGTGTCAAGAACTGCAATGCTGCTGAGTTTTTCACGATCAACGGTTTCCCTTGTGTATCAAGAATGGTCCACCACCCTAAGAACATCCAGCCAACTTAACACAACCGTGGGAAACATTGGAGTCAACATGGACCAGCATCCCTGTGGAATGCTTGAGACACCTTGTAGAGACCATGAAGCCCAATGAATTGAGGCTGTTCAGAGGGCAAAAGGGGGTGCAACTAAATATTAGGAAGGTGTTCCTAATGTGTTCATTAGACATGAAACCGAACAAAACGGACTGAAACAGGGAGGTACTACATGGACTTCATTTACGTTTTAAAATGAAAAGATTTCCTACTGTAAAACTTCATAGATGTTGAGATTTCACATCTATTCATTACCAAGGCAATGTGAGATCACAGATTCATTCAATGAACGGATTCAAGTACGAAACAAGTGGTCTAATCATCTTTTAAACTCCATCAAATATTTTTCTATTAAAACGAGGCAAACACCTCTCCTTGAACCAGGCACCGTGTTTTGGCGTCAGGAACACAGCTAATTGTTCTTGCAGGTAATTGGAGAGCGTACAGCCTTTAATTTGTATGAAAAAAAACCTTCCTCTGAATCTTAATCAGAATACTGATCATCTGGTTACCGTAGCCAGTAAATCAATCACTTTTAAGGTGGATCAACAAAGCAAGCTATTCTCTGTTAGCTGAGGTTCCGTGTAATGTGACTGCACATCAGCATATACAGTATTGTTATTGGTGGAAAAGCCTATGGGTACACACTGGTTGAATCAACATTGTTTCCACATCCTTTCAATGATTAAGTTGAAAATTAAGTTAAACCAACGTGGAATAGAGATGCTCACCACATTGTGCAAATCCAGAACCAAATCTTCTGTACACCGGCCAGATAACAATTGTTCTAAGAATCTGTCACGAGAGACAGTGTAAACTCCCTCAAGTTTGCTACAACATTTCTGATTTCTAGCCAACGAAAGGCAGATTGTAGATAGAATACCTCCCCAAAAACGGTTTGTAAATGCATGGTCCTTCATATTCAAGAAAAGGTAACGGCGTTGATTTCTTGCTCCGACATACCACGTCGGCCTGATGACAAAAGCCTGTCGTATTTGATCACAATATTTTGTGTTAGATGTGCCGTGTTTGTTCAAGTGGCTCTCATTCCAGTGCTATGAATACTTCATCAAATGTCAAGGCGACAATGTTTGTTCTCTGCCGGTGTTTCATGCGGTCCCTTCGGAGTTTGAGGACGCTTTGGGGAACAGTGGAAGTGAGAGAACGCTCAGCAGGCAATGAGTGGAAACAAACGTGCAATGATGAGGCCTTGCTAGCAAACACAGGCCAACACAGACTGCATGTGGAGGGTCTGATATTGCTGACAAAGGCAATATAATAACCATTGAAAAGTGTCCTGTCGGTGCTCAATAATGCAAGTTGTCTGTAGGGTTTGTCACTCAAATTTCACAATCAGTTACTTAATACACTGGAGTGACTATAAACGCTTACAAGAACAATGTTTAAATGTGTCCTTTTAATATTCCCTCAGATTAAAGGGAAAGTTCACCCAAATTACAAAATGCCATATTGGTTTAAGCAGTGTAGGAACAAGATAAGACAGCAATCCATGTTTTGTTTTGGTTTACCTAGCTACTGTCTCCAGGGAAGGTATGGTATGGTATGTAATTTTGTAATTTGGGTGAACTATCTCTTTAATGAGTAGAACCAAACCCTGCTGCCTGCTCCCTCCCTAAACAAGTCTCTGCTGGCTTTGAATAAGACATGGGTTTGCTCTCTTAGTGTTTATTGGGTTCAATCATCATAGAATTGTTATCTTTAAGGTATAAAGCTGGAAGTCATAAACTCCTGTGACCTGTCATTATACCATAACTTTAAAGGGAATAGAAATACCATCGCAGTTAAAGTGTTATGCAATTACTTTAAACAGGAACTTGTGACTTATTGTTAGTTTCATATTGAATGTTGTTGTTTACACACAAGGGGCAGGCCCATGCAGAACACTCCATAGCACAGCCTCACTAATGTTTTCCAATTTTAATCTCAAGTAGTTCGGACCTTCTGTTTCCACTTATTCTGATGTTTTGCATGTTTATTCCCTCTTTTGGACAGTACGCAAACAAAGATTTTGAGTCCACAGGACAATCAACATAAACACACAAAACATTATTGATATAGACGTCATGCGTAAAAGTGGTATAATTAAGCAATAAGGCACAAGGGGTTGTGGTATATGGCTAAGGGCTGTTCTTACACACGACGCAACGCAGAGTGCCTGGATACAGCCCTTTGCTGTGGTATATTGGCCATATATATATATATATATATATATATATATATATATATATATATATATATAGCAGCACCCACCTGTAGCACGCACCCCAAAACCAATTCTTCCTTTGGTTGCCTCTCCTTCCAGTTCTCTGCTGCCAATGACTGGAACAAACTACAAAAATCTCTGAAACTGGAAACACTTATCTCCCTCACTAGGTTTAAGCACCAGCTGTCAGAACAGCTCACAGATTACTGCACCTGTACATAGCCTATCTATAATTTAGCCCATCCAACTTCCCCTACTGTATTTATTTATTTGTTTTGCTCCTTTGCACCCCATTATTTTTTATTTCTACTTTGCACATTCTTCACTGCAAATCTACCATTCCAGTGTTTTACTTGCTATATTGTATTTACTTTGCCACCATGGCCTTTTTTTTGCCTTTACCTTTGCCTTTACCTTTATCTCACCTCATTTGCTCACATCGTATATAGACTTGTTTTTACTGTATTATTGACTGTATGTTTGTTTGTCTCCATGTGTAACTAAATCTGTGTTGTTGTATGTGTCGAACTGCTTTGCTTTATCTTGGCCAGGTCGCAATTGTAAATGAGAACTTGTTCTCAACTTGCCTACCTGGTTAAATAAAGATGAAATAAAAATAAAATAAATAAATATACCACAAAACCCCAAGGTGCCTTATTGCTATTATAAACTGGTTTCCAACATAATTAGAGCAGCATACAAAACATGTTTTGTCATACCCGGGAAATATAGTCTGTCAGCCAATCAGCATTCAATGCTCGACCCACCCAGTTATGAATCTGATTTAGAACAGGGAGAGCCGGACACATATTAACTATATTGACTATCAACATTATCCTGACACTACCAGTCCACCAGACTATCAACATTATCCTGACATTACCACTCCACCAGACTATCAACATTATCCTGACATTACCACTCCACCAGACTATCAACACTATCCTGACACTACCACTCCACCAGACTATCCACACTATCCTGACAGTACCACTCCACCAGACTATCAACACTATCCTGACACTACCACTCCACCAGACTATCAACACTATCCTGACACTACCACTCCACCAGACTATCAACACTATCCTGACACTACCACTCCACCAGACTATCAACACTATCCTGACAGTACCACTCCACCAGACTATCAACACTATCCTGACACTACCACTCCACCAGACTATCAACACTATCCTGACACTACCACTCCACCAGACTATCAACACTATCCTGACACTACCACTCCACCAGACTATCCACACTATCCTGACAGTACCACTCCACCAGACTATCAACACTATCCTGACACTACCACTCCACCAGACTATCAACATTATCCTGACACTACCACTCCACCAGACTATCAACACTATCCAAACATTACCAGTCCACCAGACTATCAACACCATCCTGACACTACCACTACACCAGACTATCAACACTATCCTGACACTACCATTCCACCAGACTATCAACACTATCCTGACACTACCACTACACCAGACTATCCACACTATCCAAACATTACCACTCCACCAGACTATCAACACTATCCTGACACTACCACTCCTCCAGACTATCAACACTATCCTGACACTACCACTCCACCAGACTATCCACACTATCCTGACACAACCACTCCACCAGACTATCAACACTATCCTGACACTACCACTCCAACAGACTATCCACACTATCCTGACACTACCACTCCACCAGACTATCCACACTATCCTGACACTACCACTCCACCAGACTATCCACACTATCCTAACATTACCACTCCACCAGACTATCCACACTATCCTGACACTACCACTCCACCAGACTATCAACACTATCCTAACATTACCACTCCACCAGACTATCAACACTATCCTGACACTACCACTCCACCAGACTATCAACACTATCCTGACACTACCACTCCACCAGACTATCAACACTATCCTGACACTACCACTCCACCAGACTATCAACACTATCCTGACACTACCACTCCACCAGACTATCAACACTATTTTGACATTACCACTCCACCAGACTATCCACACTATCCAAACATTACCACTCCACCAGACTATCCACACTATCCAAACATTACCACTCCAACAGACTATCCACACTATCCTAACATTACCACTACACCAGACTATCCACACTATCCAAACATTACCAGTCCACCAGACTATCAACACCATCCTGACACTACCACTACACCAGACTATCAACACTATCCTGACACTACCATTCCACCAGACTATCAACACTATCCTGACACTACCACTACACCAGACTATCCACACTATCCAAACATTACCACTCCACCAGACTATCAACACTATCCTGACACTACCACTCCTCCAGACTATCAACACTATCCTGACACTACCACTCCACCAGACTATCCACACTATCCTGACACAACCACTCCACCAGACTATCAACACTATCCTGACACTACCACTCCAACAGACTATCCACACTATCCTGACACTACCACTCCACCAGACTATCCACACTATCCTGACACTACCACTCCACCAGACTATCCACACTATCCTAACATTACCACTCCACCAGACTATCCACACTATCCTGACACTACCACTCCACCAGACTATCAACACTATCCTAACATTACCACTCCACCAGACTATCAACACTATCCTGACACTACCACTCCACCAGACTATCAACACTATCCTGACACTACCACTCCACCAGACTATCAACACTATCCTGACACTACCACTCCACCAGACTATCAACACTATCCTGACACTACCACTCCACCAGACTATCAACACTATTTTGACATTACCACTCCACCAGACTATCCACACTATCCAAACATTACCACTCCACCAGACTATCCACACTATCCAAACATTACCACTCCAACAGACTATCCACACTATCCTAACATTACCACTACACCAGACTATCCACACTATCCAAACATTACCACTCCACCAGACTATCAACACTATCCTGACACTACCACTCCTCCAGACTATCAACACTATCCTGACACTACCACTCCACCAGACTATCCACACTATCCTGACACAACCACTCCACCAGACTATCAACACTATCCTGACACTACCACTCCAACAGACTATCCACACTATCCTGACACTACCACTACACCAGACTATCCACACTATCCTGACACTACCACTCCACCAGACTATCCACACTATCCTAACATTACCACTCCACCAGACTATCCACACTATCCTGACACTACCACTCCACCAGACTATCAACACTATCCTAACATTACCACTCCACCAGACTATCAACACTATCCTGACACTACCACTCCACCAGACTATCAACACTATCCTGACACTACCACTCCACCAGACTATCAACACTATCCTGACACTACCACTCCACCAGACTATCAACACTATCCTGACACTACCACTCCACCAGACTATCAACACTATTTTGACATTACCACTCCACCAGACTATCCACACTATCCAAACATTACCACTCCACCAGACTATCCACACTATCCAAACATTACCACTCCAACAGACTATCCACACTATCCTAACATTACCACTCCACCAGACTATCCACACTATCCTAGCATTACCACTCCAATAGACTATCAACACTATCCTGACATTACCACTCCACCTGACTATCAACACTATCCTGACATTCCCAATCCACCAGACTATACACACTATCCTAGCATTACCACTCCACCAGACTATCAACACTATCCTAACATTACTAGTCCACCAGACTAAATACACTATTTTGACATTACCACTCCACCAGACTATCAACACTATTCTAACATTACTACTCCACCAGACTATCAACACTATTTTGACATTACCACTCCACCAGACTATCAACATTATCCTGACATTACCAATCCACCAGACTATACACACTATCCTAGCATTACCACTCCACCAGATTATCCACACTATCCTAGCATTACCACTCCACCAGACTATACACACTATCCTAGCATTACCACTCCACCAGACTATCAACACTATTTTGACATTACCACTCCACCAAATCAAATCAAATCAAATCAAATGTATTTATATAGCCCTTCGTACATCAGCTGATATCTCAAAGTGCTGTACAGAAACCCAGCCTAAAACCCCAAACAGCAAGCAATGCAGGTGTAGAAGCACGGTGGCTAGGAAAAACTCCCTAGAAAGGCCAAAACCTAGGAAGAAACCTAGAGAGGAACCAGGCTATGTGGGGTGGCCAGTCCTCTTCTGGCTGTGCCGGGTGGAGATTATAACAAAACATGGTCAAGATGTTCAAATGTTCATAAATTACCAGCATGGTCGAATAATAATAAGGCAGAATAGTTGAAACTGGAGCAGCAGCACAGTCAGGTGGACTGGGGACAGCAAGGAGTCATCATGTCAGGTATTCCTGGGGCATAGTCCTAGGGCTCAGGTCCTCCGAGAGAGAGAAAGAAAGAGAGAATTAGAGAGAGCATATGTGGGATGGCCAGTCCTCTTCTGGCTGTGCCGGGTGGAGATTATAACAGAACATGGCCAAGATGTTCAAATGTTCATAAATGACCAGCATGGTTGAATAATAATAAGGCAGAACAGTTGAAACTGGAGCAGCAGCACAGCCAGGTGGACTGGGGACAGCAAGGAGTCATCATGTCAGGTAGTCCTGGGGCATGGTCCTAGGGCTCAGGTCCTCCGAGAGAGAGAAAGAGAGAAGGAGAGAATTAGAGAACGCACACTTAGATTCACACAGGACACCAAATAGGACAGGAGAAGTACTCCAGATATAACAAACTGACCCTAGCCCCCCGACACATAAACTACTGCAGCATAAATACTGGAGGCTGAGACAGGAGGGGTCAGGAGACACTGTGGCCCACTCCGAGGACACCCCCGAACAGGGCCAAACAGGAAGGATATACCAGACTATCAACATTATCCTGACATTACCAATCCACCAGACTATACACACTGTCCTAGCATTACCACTCCACCAGACTATCCACACTATCCTAACATTACCACTCCACCAGACTATCCACACTATCCTAACATTACCACTCCACCAGACTATCCACACTATCCTAACATTACCACTCCACCAGACTATCCACACTATCCTGACATTTCCACTCCACCAGACTATCAACACTATCCTGACATTACCACTCCATCAGACTATCCACACTATTTTGACATTACCACTCCACCAGACTATCAACACTATCCTAGATTTACCACTCCACCAGACTATCAACACTATCCTGACATTACCACTCCACCAGACTATCAACACTATCCTAACATTACCACTCCAACAGACTATCAACACTATCCTGACATTACCACTCCACCAGAATATCCACACTATTTTGACATTACCACTCCACCAGACTATCCACACTATCCTGACACTACCACTCCACCAGACTATCAACACTATCCTGACAATACCACCACCAGACAATAAACATTATCCTGACGTTACCACTCCACCAGAACCATACTTAGGTAGCCTTTTCCCACCTGGTGTTTGTGGGTAGTTGTTTCCTGTTTTGTGTTTTCACCTTTCAGGACCTTTCGATGTTCATTTCTTACGTTCATTTTGTTATTTGGTATTTTTGTGTTCTGTTATAATAAATAATCATGGACACTTACCACGCTGCGTTGTGGTCCGATCCTTCCTACTCCTCATCCGATGAAGACTAAGATCGATACAGAACTACCCACCACCAACGGACCAAGCAGCGTGGTAAGGAGGAGCAGAGGGTTCGGGACTCCTGGACTTGGGAGGAGATATTAGACGGTAAGGGACCGTCAGGCGATAGACCTGAGCCAACTCCCCGTGCTTACCGGAAGCAGCGTAGTACTGGTCAGGCACCGTGTTATGTGGTGAAGGTCACGGTGTCACCAGTGTGCGCTCATAGCCCGGAGTGCTATAGGCCAGCCCCCCGCAATTGCCATGCGAGAGTAGGCATCCTGCCAGGGCAGATTGTGCCAGCCCAGCGCGTTTGGTCTCCGGTGCGCCGTTTAGGCCCAGGGTATCCTGCGCCGGCTCTGCGTACCGTGTCTCCGCCCGTGCCGGGCAAAAGTGGTCATTGAGCCTAATGGAGAGGTGTGAGTGGTAAGCACCAGATCTCCAGTGCTCCCCCACAGCCCGGTTTGACCTGTGCCTGTACCCTGAAGGGGCCGGGCTAAAGTGGGCATTCAGCCTGGAGGAGTGGTGCCATGGCTGTGCACCAGAGCTCTAGTGCTCCCCCACAGCCCGGTTCATTCGGTGCCTCCTCCACTCACCAGGCCTCCTGTAGGTCTCCCCAGCCTGGTGGGCCCTGTGGCAGCCCCACGCACCAGGCTGTCTCTGCGTCTTCTCCTTCCAGAGTCTCCCTCCAGTCCGGACCCTCCAGAGTCTCCCGCCGGTCCGGCGCCGCCAGAGTCTCCCGCCTGTCCGGCGCCGCCAGAGTCTCCCGCCGGTCCGGCGCTGCCAGAGTCGCCCTCCTATTCAGGGCCCGCTGCAGGGGTCCGGCGGGAGACTCTGGAGGGTCCGGACTGGAGGGAGACTCTGTAAGGAGAAGACGCAGAGACAGCCTGGTGCGTGGGGCTGCCACAGGGCCCACGGTCGGCGGCGAGGGTCACTGCTCCAGAGGCGCCACCTAAGTGGGCCAAGACTAAGGTCGAGTGGGGTCCACTTCCCGCGCAAGAGCCGCCACCGTGGATGGATGCACACCCAGACCCTCCCCTATGGGTTTAGGTTTTGCGGACGGAGTCCGCACCTTTGGGAGGGGGGGGGGGGGGTGTACTGTCCCGCCCTGACCTTAGTTCCTTTTTTATGTCTCTATTTTGGTTTGGTCTGGGCGTGAGTTGGGGTGGGCATTCTATGTTGTTTTTCTATGTTTTCTTTTCTATGTGTTTGGCCTGGTATGGTCCCTAATCAGAGGCAGCTGTCTATTGTTGTCTCTGATTGAGAACCATACTTAGGTAGCCTTTTCCCACCTGGTGTTTGTGGGTAGTTGTTTCCTGTTTTGTGTTTTCACCTTTCAGGACTGTTTCGATTTTAATTTCTTACGTTCACTTTGTTATTTGGTATTTTCGTGTTCTGTTATAATAAATAATCATGGACACTTACGACGCTGCATTTTGGTCCTATCCTTCCTACTCCTCATCCGATGAAGACGAAGATCGTTACACCAATAAAAAGAAGAGACTTGCTTGGGCCAAGAAACACAAGCAATGAACATTAGATCGGTTGAATCTGTCCTTTTGTCTAACGAGTCCAAATGTGCCATTTTTGGTTCCAACCACTGTCAATGTGAGAAGCAGAGTAGGTGAACGGATGATCTCTGCATGTATTGTTCCCACAGTGAAGCATGGAGGAGGAGGTATGATGGTGTGGGGTGCTTTACTGGTGACACTTTCATGATTTATTTCGAATTCAAGGCACACCAACATGGCTACCACAGCATTCTGCAGCGATACACCATCCCATCTGGTTTGCCCTTAGTGGGACTATCATTTGTTTTTCAACAGGACAATGACCCAACACACCTCCAGGATTTTTAAGGGCTATTTGACCAAGATGGAGAGTAATAGAGTGCTGCATCAGATGACCTGGTCTCCATAATCACCCGACCTCAACCCAATTGAGATGGTTTGGGATGAGTAGGACCGCAGAGTAAAGGAAAATCAGCCAACAAGTGCTCAGCATATGTGGGAACTCCTTAAAGACTGTTGGAAAAGCATTCCAGGTGAAGCTGGTTGAGAGAATGCCAAGAGTGTGCAAAGCTGTCATCAAAGGGTGGCTACTGTGAAGAATCTCAAATATAAAATGCATTTTGATTTGTTTAACACTTTTTTTGGTTACTACATAATTCCATATGTGTTATTGCATGGTTTTGATGTCTTCACTATTATTCTACAATGTAGAAAATAGTAAAAATGAGGAAAACCCTTGAATGAGTAGGTGTGTCCATACTTTGACTGGTACTGTATATTTACACACATACATACTGTACATTTACTGTACAGATCTGCAAACATGACCCACAATTCACAAAAAAATACAATTGATCCATATTAGGTTTTTCCCAAGGACAATTTGAACAGTGTCAATCCACTGGGTCTCACACTGGATCTGAAAGTTAATTATAACAGTGGAGAATGGAAATTGAGGGATGAGGGAATGGAGGGATGAAGGAATGGAGGGATGAGGGAATGGAGGGATTGTGTGTGTGTGTGTGTGTGTGTGTGTGTGTGTGTGCGTGCGTGCGTGCGTGCGTGCAAAGTAAAGTTGGGGCGCTAATTCAGATTTGGGTCTGGAGGATGGTTTCTCAGAGGGTACCAGGGTAAAGGGTATGTTTGTTTTTCAAGACACAGTGATATATGGCCATTATGTCTTTAACAATGTGATGGCTCCTCCAGTTATGCTAGTGGACAGAACCCAGACAACAGATTTGGCTCCTCCGGTTATGCTAGTGGACAGAACCCAGACAACAGATTTGGCTCCTCCGGTTAAGCTAGTGGACAGAACCCAGACAACAGATTTGTTCCTCCAGCTATGCTAGTGGATCGAACCCACACTGTTAGCCGTTTTTGTAATTTTATCAGTAACTTACCCTATTAATTAACAGTACCATACTTTATAAACTGAATACATTAGATAACTGTAGAATGCACAGTAAAATATCGTACATTTGTTTTACAGTACACTATAAGACCCTTCTGAAATTGCAACAGTAAAACACTGTAGAATGCACAGTAAAATACTGTAAACGTGTTTTACAGTATTAATTACGGTGCATCGTGAAAAAATGTTGTGGGCGGGGAAAGAGTCTCTGGCTCATTAGCATATTTTAGGGCATGCCATGCAACAGGCTATATTTGTTGTACCCCCACAGAATATGGTAATATACTATGTTTCTACAAACTTTGTCCTGAAACTATACAGTAACTTACTGGTAAATTGCTGCTAGTAATTTACTGTAATTCAGAATACAGTTCTATACCACATTTTTTGGAGTGTCAAAAACCTTTTGAACACTAGTGGGTGCATGGTTTTGTTGTTTTTCACTCAATTACATATTTTGAGGTGCGTCTTGTAAGGGCTATATTTGTTGCAGCCGTGAGTGAGATTCCTGAAACAATTGAAGTAATATGTGGTAGTGGTCCCATGATAATTTAATTTATAAACTTGACGGATCAGAACGGCAGCATGTTGCCAACCTTTGATGGTTGAGTGGCCATGTCCTGTAGTCACTGTCAGTTTAGATATAAAGTGCCAAATATCAGTTAGTATGCTGTAAGATACATTTAAACATTCACTTTTAGAAATTGCTGATTTTATTTTCAATACAATTCAACAATAAAGTACTGTATTACTATTTTGGTATATTTGTACTGCAGCATATTGTAAATTACGTTAAATTGCAGGGAAATATCTTGTGAGGAAGAAGAATTGCTGGTTCATTGGGGAGGCAGGTAACCTAGTGGTTAGAGCATTGGACCAGTAACCAAAAGGTTGCTGGATTGAATCCCCAAGGTGAAATCTGTTGTTCTACTCTTGAACAAGGCAGTTAACCCACTGTTCCCCAGTGGGCTGTCATTGTAAATAATAATTTGTTCTTAACTGACTTGCCTAGTTAAATAAAGGTTCAATTAACATATTTTAAGCTGTGCTTTGTAAGGGTATATATTTGTTGCACCCGTTAGTGAGATTCCTGAACCAATTTAACTAATATGTGGTAGTGGCTTCCTAACAGTTAAATGTATATAAGCACAAGGTCTGAGTTGTAGCGGATCTTAAACTTTTCATGGTTGAATATTTGCCCATGTTTAATTTATATGTTTTTCCGTGTAATCACAGCCAGGTTGGGAGCGTTTGTTTAGGCCTCTAGAAGTGCAAGTGATATAAAACACCTAGCATTCATTAATGTGCTGTACTATGCAAATGTATGCAGCTAACCTGCTGTAGAATACTCAATAAATAATTGTCTTACAGTTTAATAGTCACTTTTACTGTATTGTACTGAGCTTCATTGCTCTGGCATCATGTTACCATTAATTTCTCAGTATTGTATTGGCACTATCCAGAGATATATCATAAGATATCTTGTTTTAATTACAATCATTTTGAATACCTTAACTGCATCAATATTTTCAGTAATGGTTACAGAAATGTTTTACTTGCCATGACTGTGATGTGTTTATTAAAATTCAATCTTGTTTGAATGCCCTGCAAGATGTGAAGATGCTAAGGGCTCCTGAGTGGCGCAGTAGTCTAAGGCACTGCATCTCACTGCATCTCGCACAATTGGCCCAGGGTCGTTAAGGTTTGGTCAGGATAGGCTGTCGTTGTAAATAAGACTGACTTACCTAGTTACATTTAATTCATTTTTTTAAGGAGCTCTTCTTTTTAAGGAGAAGAACTGAATGGCCAAAAGGTAAATGTAAAACTTTTAAACTTGCAAAGAACACTGGGTAAAATGTCGCTGCATGAGTAATTCCAGTAATATACTGTAAATTAGATTACAGTAAAATGTTCCCCGTTAAATTGTTTACAGTAGTTGCACTGTAAAATAAATTACCTTAATTTTAGTTTATACAGGAAATGTTTTACAGTACAGACAGCAGGTTTGACTCCTCCAGCTATGCTAGTGGATAGTATCCAGACAACAGGGGGCAAACCTCAGGGCCAGTCTCCATCTATCAGCCTGCTCAGTTTGATAGCCTGTAGCAAAAGCCCACCGGCTCCATGACACCACAAACACTCTGCAAACCATGCACTCTAGCAATCAATAAGGTCCTAAATGAAACAACATCTGGTTTGAATGGATTGCTTAATGGAAAAATAGCAGCTATCTATTTCTGGTCCAGAGTTTTTTTGTGTGCAATATCTTGGCTCAGTCTCATCTGTAGTTTATGGTATAAATTATCCTAGTTCTTTTCCCCTGCAGATTGATTGCGACAGAAATTGGAAAAATCCTCTCGATCGAGTTCGAATCTGACAACCACGCAGAGAATATTCTGTGGAAGAAGATGACACAATTTCTCTAACTTGTCCAGCACGCTCAGAGCAGAACACCAGCATCACAGAGGTGAGTTAACACTACTTAGACATTTTCTATTTTGCAAAATATTTTTTTGTAAAGCAAAGATTTGCACTTTCCTCTTCTTCTATGAGATGTGTTGACGGTGAAGTCTGATTAGTTTAGCCAGTCTTTTCAGTCCACTTTCTTGCCATGTGGCACCAAGCAGTGGTTGGCCCATTGAGGAGGTGGGGGAACAAAGAAAATAAGACATTAGCTCGGCTTCCTTGGACTGTCTCTCTCCATGATCAATCAAATGTTCTGTGGTGTTTACGATTGCTGTGAGGGTTGAGGGGTCGGAAGTCCATGCAAACTAGAGTCAAGCTAGAGTCCTAAAGTACTGTGTCTGCTTTAGCTCTTTAGATTGAAATAATATCACCAGACTGTTCCAGTATGTTCTTTGTGTTTTGTGGAGAGAGGTCAAGAGGTCAAGGCAATTAGCTATGGATTGGGTCATCCGTTTCATAGACAACTGCTATGGGGAGATTGGGACCTTTATGATAAGAGAGAAGCAGCTTCCTGCATACATCTGAGATGGAGCCAGCATGTCTCTAGTAGTCTTTTTTTTAAACATTGCTATGACAGGACACAGGCAACTAACTTTCTGTGAGCAACAGCCCATATAGCTCTATTCTGAAGTGTTGTCATGATGTGACATTACACAGGGGGAGACTATTATTATTATATGATAATGGGAGTATAAGCAAACAATTTTCTTGAATCTTTGAAGTAACTAAGGGCTCCGTTCAATCGGTATCGCTGAACCGTTACAGATTGCTCGATAGACATTTAAAGAAAATATCCGATTGAACTGACATAGGCAGCGTTTACAGTGAATGCAGTCTCCGCTTACGTGGAAATGTTACCTTTATATTTCAATCACAATGTAGTACTGAACTTCCGTGACACTGATTGCATAGAGCCCTAAGATTATGTTAACAGCCAAGTATGTATACGAAATTGATGACTTGTAGGCAATTTCATTATATAAAGGACATTTCAATTTACAGTGCACACCAGCCTTTATCTCAGTTGCACCACATTCAGAAGTCCAATAGATGGAGCTACATTGTGATATATTTTTTAAAGCTGGATCACTCGATCCACATTTAAAAGTCTCAAAATGAAATTGATATGACAAGAAAGCCTCAAATAGAGAACAAATAATATATTTCATACTCAATATAAGGTCATTTCTGTAAAAAAAAAAGAATATGTATATTTTTACATCTCAAATTATTGAAATGTATTGGCTTTTACAGGTCAATAATGCATAAAACACACATTTGATTGCTTTCAATGTGTGTATGCATGTTGTTTCGTACACATTTGTGTATTTCCCAGAATGCCTTGCTTTTCGAGTGAATTGTAGCGTTACCACCCATGATTGTATTTGTTATACCCTTTCAAAAGCAATAATTGATAACCTTTCAGACAATTTGTTTAACATTTAAGTGTGGCTTCTGTCCCTTTAGAGACAGAAGAATTCTGTATAGAATATTAGGTATTGTTTCCCTGTGTTGTTTTTTAATGGTAGGGTAGATGTTTTCTCTCTACTAAATGTATTGGTAAGTCATTGTATTTAACAGACTTCAAATTACTTTTCTTCGAGGCGAGTGGTCTGCATGCAGGCAGGCTGCACACAGGTATCTTGAGATCATTTCATTGACAGTTCAACCAGAAGTTGCCGCCACTACAGACAAGTTAAATGCCTGTTCAGTGGCGCTTCAAAAATATATCCAGAGAAGGTTTCATGGCGGCTTTTTAAAAGCTGTACCCTTTCAGACAAACAAAAATGCTGTAGCCGAGGTGCTTCAAGGCGCCACATTCCATATGTCTGAAAGGGGAGTTAGTGACAGAGACATGGTTGTTGCATTCATCCGTTTTCAAGCCTCTGGCCATCACCAAGTGAGATCCTAAGCAAATATGTTATCATAAAAATTTAATTATTCCACACTATACTACCAGTATTCCATAAGCCCTTATTTTAAGGCCCTAGTTTTACCCTAATATAGTGGCATGAAACTCATGGTTTACAGGCCACATCAGGCCTGCAAGTCACATTATGCTGGCTTGAAAAGTGATGTGTGATTCTTATTGGAATCCAGCCAGAGTGAGGATATCCAACATTTTGAATTTTTATTCACCCACAACCTGCATTCAGAATGAATGCTAGGTTTTGAAGAGTAAGACAGGAGAATACCTAAACCATTTAAACTGGAACAACCATTTCAGTACCCGGGTGCAATAAGTCCAATTAACAGATTTGATTAGTTTAGACACATTTATGTTATTTATAGTTGAGTAGCATACGATTAATTAATCAATCATGCAAAAACAGAGATATTGAAACAAACCGTTCTAAAAATCAACAAGCAATAGAGCATGCTGGGAAACACTGGTTACCACTGGTTAGTAGCACCAAGACTGGGGTTATTTTACACCACTGTGTTAATTTAATATTAATATTAAATATATATTAAATATTAATTAATTTTCACTTACAGAGTTCATTTAACACCTGAGTCAACCTAATAAATGTTACACTGAAAAATCAACACTGTCCAATTTGCTGTGTATCTAAAGAGAGCAACAGAAGGACAGGGTGAGAACCAGTCAACACACAAAAGCATCAGAGAGACTTTTATACTTGGGCAATGTATGAGTGCTTGTGAGAGAGTGTCTTCCGAGGAAACGTGGGGAGAGGGGGAGCAGGAGAGTGGGTGCACCTGCTGAAGAGCTCCTCTGTCTGAATCAGATAGTCACCCACTGGGGTGGGAGGCAGAGAAGAGAAAGGAGAGGAGATACATCTGTGGTGTTGAGGAGAGGGGGGGAAGAGTACCGAACAGGAGAGGAGGGGAGAGGACCTAACAGGACAGAGCCGGACAGGAGAGAACATGAGAGGGGAGGAACGCAGGAAAAGAGAGACACAGTACAGCTGCACTTTCCGAGGAAAGCGTAGAAACCGGGAGAGCAGCCTCCTGCTCTGCTCAAAGCCCTCCCGCTAATTCTCCCATTTAACACTCAACACAAACCACACAATACTGCCATAATCACTGCTGCTCCACTGGAGCTGGTAATCAGATGTAAATAAGGCACATTGATAATGAGCCGCCAGAGGAGGAAATTCCTCTAATTGCTGTAGTAGCTAGCTCTCTAGAAACAGACTTCACTGAGAGACATGAGAGGAGTGGGAGCCGGGAGGCGAGCATCGTCCTCCACGACCGCCTGCATCTGAAAGGCATTGGGCAAGAGAAGGGGGAGAGAGTCCAGACAGTAGAGTGGTGTTACGATGTGAAATGCTTGGGAGCTTGTTTATACATATATAGAATAGTTGATAGGAATGAATCATGTAAGTTTCACCGAGGATTGAGCCTTTGAACAAACATTCGTTTTCATATGAACAGTTATTCTGCAAACAGAATTAAAAATGAGTATGCATTTTAAAGAGATATGGAATTTGTAAACCACATTTAATATTACATATTTTCATGAATATTGATGATATAAATACATATCCTATCAAGAGCTAATATATGAAAAAAATACTAATATAATACAACTATTTATTCTGTACTATGCCATTTTTCTAAGCAAAACTTGAGTTTCTGGGGAAAGTAAAAAACAAAACAAAAAACAAGGATATTCTGAAAAGGCAAGAATGCATGCTACAACAAAACTATGTCACAATATATCCCAGAAATCCAGATACCAGTTGTCAGTGAATAGGGCCAAAAGCCTTTATGAGTGATGAGCAAAGTGTCCATTTTGCAACCACAACTAAAAAAAACGATGGAACAGAGCAGAATGAGATACTCTTCCATCCAAATAAGTGTGTGCGGCTGAGGAAGTAGTGAAGGAGGCTGTAGGAGGGGAGAAGAGACCTCTATCTTGACTGTAAACAACGGCCTAGGTCACTGCATTTATTGTACGTTCCTAACAGACCTCACTGAATTATGTCGACAACTGTGTATAATAACACCACAACTGTATGTCTCCTTGCATAAATAGGTATAACAGTGTTTAAATTAAATGTTTTTTTGGGGGGCCAATTGAAAGGAGACATAAAACTTCATCAGAACGGTACAATGCTTACACAGCATTTCGCAGGTGCATTTTTTTTTTCAAGTACCGTCCGTGAAAATAAGACCTTTGTTGATTGGTAGAGCTGTCCCAAGAAGGAAAAACAAGAGATTGTAAATAGCATGTAACCTCTCCAGATGATATGGTGTGCTGTCTGGTGTCATAAACAACTCGTGTTGCAGTAAACACATGCAGGCCTGGAGATCTACAGGTTGGTGAACTACTGCATTAAGAAGTAGTTCTCCCCCTGATGGAATAAAACACCGGACCAAACGTTTTCCTCTTCTAGTCTTTGTAGGCACAGGAAATCATGGACTTTATTTAAGTCATTTCCACTGTGAGATTACTGGTTGATTAACGGCCCACATGGCCTGGGTGTTATACAAGTAACTTGAAACATGGGAATATTTCCAATATACCTGTATAATTTGTTTTTTGAAAATGTCAGTATCCAGTCAGAGGTGGAAATTCTTGAAGGCACAATAAAGTAAGTAAGTAAGTAAGCATACTATATACAGGAAATATTATTAAAAAATGTTCCAATACCATAGTTACATGTGCAGGAATACTGGAGTAATGGAGGTAGTATAGGGGTATATGTATGTATAGGTAGTAAAGGTAGTATAGGGGTAAGGTGACAGGGATACTGGAGTGATGGAGGTAGTATAGGGGTACAGTGCCTTGCGAAAGTATTCGGCCCCCTTGAACTTTGCGACCTTTTGCCACATTTCAGGCTTCAAACATAAAGATATAAAACTGTATTTTTTTGTGAAGAATCAACAACAAGTGGGACACAATCATGAAGTGGAACGACATTTATTGGATATTTCAAACTTTTTTAATCAAAACCTGGCCGTCCCTCTAAACTTTCAGCTCATACAAGGAGAAGACTGATCAGAGATGCAGCCGAGAGGCCCATGATCACTCTGGATGAACTGCAGAGATCTACAGCTGAGGTGGGAGACTCTGTCTATAGGACAACAATCAGTCGTATATTGCACAAATCTGGCCTTTATGGAAGAGTGGCAAGAAGAAAGCCATTTCTTAAAGATATCCATAAAAAGTGTCGTTTAAAGTTTGCCACAAGCCACCTGGGAGACACACCAAACATGTGGAAGAAGGTGCTCTGGTCAGATTATACCAAAATTGAACTTTTTGGCAACAATGCAAAACGTTATGTTTGGCGTAAAAGCAACCCAGCTCATCACACTGAACACACCATCCCCACTGTCAAACATGGTGGTGGCAGCATCATGGTTTGGGCCTGCTTTTCTTCAGCAGGGACAGGGAAGATGGTTAAAATTGATGGGAAGATGGATGGAGCCAAATACAGGACCATTCTGGCAGAAAACCTGATGGAGTCTGCAAAAGACCTGAGGCTGGGACATAAATTTGTCTTCCAACAAGACAATGATCCAAAACATAAAGCAAAATCTACAAAGGAATGGTTCAAAAATAAACATATCCAGGTATTAGAATGGCCGAGTCAAAGTCCAGACCTGAATCCAATCGAGAATCTGTGGAAAGAACTGAAAACTGCTGTTCACAAATGCTCTCCATCCAACCTCACTGAGCTCGAGCTGTTTTGCAAGGAGGAATGGGAAAAAATTTCAGTCTCTCGATGTGCAAAACTGATAGAGACATACCCCAAGCGACTTACAGCTGTAATCGCAGCAAAAGGTGGCGCTACAAAGTATTAACTTAAGGGGGCTGAATAATTTTGCACGCCCAATTTTTCAGTTTTTGATTTGTTAAAACATGTAGGGATTACAGACTGGGACAAGGAGAGGTAGACAATTACTGTGAATCTTTTTTTATTTGACCTTTATTTAAACAAGGCAAGTCAGTTAAGAACAAATTCTTATTTACCTATTTAATATGCCTGCCAGCTGTTCTGCACAAGCTCTGAGAACGCACCCTAGAACACCGCAGCCTTGTGGGTTTTGACCTAGTTAAAGACCCTTCTCACATCTGCCTCGGAGAGCGAGATCCACCAGTCCTCTTGGCAGGTGACGGCCCTCACACCCTGCTCAATGTTGTTGTTTTCAAAGCGTGCATAAAATGCATTGAGTTTGTCTGGTAGAGAGGCCTCACTGGGCAGATCACGGCTGGGTGTTCCATTATAATCCGTAATGGACTGTAGACCCTATCACATGCGGCAGGCGTCGGTGCCTGAGTAATATGATTCCACCCTATTCCTTATAAACGTGTATATTTACTGCAGACCATCTGTAGTACTTCTATAACATACAGTATATTATACCTCCCTTCATCTAGGGGTTCTCTGCATTTTCTCCAATGGAGACATAGTCTATTTGTTTTTGAAAGTGTATTTGGAAGTTATTCAAATATGAAAAAGACCATAAAGACGATAAATACCTACTAAACAGCTAATTAAACACAGCATGCATTATAACATGAGATCAATTTGAATGTGCTGATACTATTTGAATGTGATACTGATACTTTCAGTGCCTGCAATACGTAACAGTTATTTTGTCATTTTTTTTGTCCACATAGTTCCAAGCTGCTGAAAGAGTTCCCTAGCAATCGAAAACCCTGTCAGATGAAATGGAAACGTTGAAAAGACACCTCTCTCTGATCGGCTCGACAACCGTGCTTTGTCACAATGACCTCCTACCTAAAAACATCATCTATGACTACAAAGAGGGTGGATGATGGGTCTCAGTGTCTGGAATTTGAGCTGCAAGGCTGACATAAAAAGTGTTCCAAGCGAGTTCATGTGATCATTTAAAAAAGCTGCCGCAGTATGAAGAATAAGTGGATTCATTACTGCTGAACCGATTGGTTATAGCGTTTGTTCTGCCATTCTGATGCAATATACCATCAGTGTCAGTAAGAATACAAGATTGCCATGTTTTAGTCTCAATAACTTGGATGTCCCTTTGACTGAACTTATTTCAATGAAATGGTCCAATTGTAAGACATGTTCCATTTGAACACTTTGACAAAATGTGGATCACAAAAGGGTCACATCTTTCCTTTCTTTTGCTATGGATAATAAATCTATACCCTATTATCTTAATCCTCTTGTCATTTCATTATGTCATTATGTCATTTCATTATGCCCTTATGTGCAGACGTACGGCCTTGGTCATTGTTATGATTAGTGTATGGAACACCATTATAATGAATACATTATTAATGTTTCTCTGAAGCTTTTCAGGGACTTTGTTGCTGTAACAGTAAAGCACAAAATAAAATAAAATGATATCTGAACAAATCATACATATCAGAACATAATATAGTGGGAAATTGTTTCATTGTATCTTTATTTAAAAACATTTTTTTATTGTATCCTATTGAGGAATTGTAGCGTTGACTATTAAAGCTTTCAGAGCACACTATCAATTATAGCGGCATACAGATAACTGCCAAAATAAAGGAAACACCAACATAAAGTGTCTTAATAGGCAGTTGAGCCCACTCCAGTCATTACCGTGTGCCCAATTAAGATGCCACCAAACTCCTGTGACACATACACTCACACACACACAATTCTCCTTTTGAAACTCCTCTTTCGAAGTCACTGAGATTATCATAATTATTTATATTTAACCTTTATTTAAGTAGGCAAATTAGTTAAGAACAAATTCACATTTACGGCCAAATCCGGACGACGCTGGACTAATTGTGCGCTGCCCTACAGGACTCTCAATCACGGCCGGTTGTGATACAGCCTGGAACAGAACCAGGGTGTCTGCCACTGAGACGCAGTGTCTTAGACCGCTGCACCACTCGGGAGCTTCAAGATCTCTTCTTCTAGCCATGGTAGCCAAAATATTGGGCAACTGGGCATTTTTGTACATGGCCCTAAGCATGATGGGATGTTAATTGCTTAATTAACTCAGGCACTTGCTTTCAATATACTTTGTATCCCTCATTTACTCAAGTGTTTCCTTTATTTTGGCAGTTACCTCTACATAGGGTACAGTACTGGGTTTCAGATATTTGAAAAAAATCATTAAAATACTTTGAGGCTTTGCTTGTCTGCCTAGTGGGTGGTGTTTTCAGTTTTGGGACTTTTCTATTTGTTTATTAAGCCAGGCATGCTCAAACAGGCCAAGTATTTGATTATATTTGTCAAGTAATTGCAACCTAGGTCTGATAGAGTAATAATTATATTGCTGAGGTGCTACAGAACAGTTTACTAATGTGTACGTGTCATTGCAATTAGCTGTATGAACCGTACGTTGCTCTCTTCTCCTTTAGGCATGGTGAGATTCATTGACTATGAGTATGCTGATGATAACTAACAGGCCTTCGACATAGGCAACCACTTCAATGAGTTTGCAGGTGCGTTCCTTCAGTTTACAGTTCATTTCTGAGGTGAATCTCACAAAAGGGGAATCAGAGAGATTATGTTTTTTTATTTCAATGTATTTCAAGTATTTCATTTTGCCTTCAACGTTGAACTAAGCAAGCACATTAAAGGGACATTACACCTTCGAATAAACATTTGTCAGATGTGAAGTTGTCTAAGTAGTCTACCTGTAAAGTAGTCTAATGTCAGGATGAAACTATTTCCCACAACATTGGTCGTGTAGATCCAGCTATTTGCCTCCACCCCAAATGAATGTAAAAGATACGCTGACAAACTTTCCTTTAAAGTTTCCCTTTACACAGTTTACGCAAAGATTTACAGTGTGATCTTTTAAACAGTTAGGCCCACTAGTCCCCCCTCCCCTTCTCCATCTCTCTCTTTTTATCTCAAATGCACGCACACTTTCTCTCACACACATACTCTCTCTAAAACACACACATTAAGTCTGGGAATTGCCAGGGACCTCATGATACGTTACAGATCTCCAGACGGTGTCAAGGGTTTCTAACCCATGTTGTTGCTGTATCATCCAGCCTGATTGGTTTGACAGGTTCTCATTACATTTGTCTGTGTGTTTGATACGTCCCCAAGGTGTGAAAGGCATTGACTACAGCCTATATCCCAGCCCTGAACTGCAGAGGGACTGGTTGACTGCTTACCTGGAGAGCTGCAAGCACAGTGTGGGGCTAGGAGCCACAGTTACAGGACGAGAGGTTCAGGAGCTGCAAGTTCTCACTGGTGAGAGGCACTGGCACAGCACCCATTAACCTGGCCTACGGCATTGATATTTCACCAAAGCACCCAATAACCTGGCCTACGACATTGATATTTAACCACAGCACCCATTAACCTGGCCTACGGCATTGATATTTCACCACAGCACCCATTAACCTGGCCTACGACATTGATATTTCACCACAGCTCCCATTAACCTGGCCTACGACATTGATATTTCCCCACAGCACCCAATAACCTGGCCTACGACATTGATATTTAACCACAGCACCCATTAACCTGGCCTACGGCATTGATATTTCACCACAGCACCCATTAACCTGGCCTACGACATTGATATTTCACCACAGCACCCATTAACCTGGCCTACGACATTGATATTTCCCCACAGCACCCAATAACCTGGCCTATGACATTGATATTTAACCACAGCACCCACTAACCTGGCCTACGGCATTGATATTTCACCACAGTCTAAGTAAATACTGTATGTAAGTTAAGACTATACTTTCTGATTCACTTTCTGATTCACTTTTATTTCTCTGTGTGAAATTTACAGGATATAAATTCATTGGCTGAACTCCATTTTAATGTGGGTGTTTGTCGATAAAGAGACCAAAAGTAGTTTTGTGCAGGGGTGCCTGCCTTTCACTATAGTAATGAGCACTGGCAAGATTCAATATTTCAATTCACATCAAACGATGTCCTTTTACGGGTCCATATTTCCAAAAACTGAAGTCCCATCCACTCTGTATGATCCACGTACCGCTGCATTTTGACATACTCTATTGGAGTTGATTTGAAACCACTGCAAGAAAAATGACAGACAGCAGCCAAGATGTGTTTTTTTAACAACCACAATTTTCGGTCTTTGGTGGCTCAAGTGCTGCTGGACTAAACTAATGGTGCTTTCATAAGTGGACACAATACGCAGGATTGTTTTAGTAATTTGTGGGGGTAGTGTCGATGTCTCTCAAAATAGCCCAGAAATGGTGAGTAAGCCTTTTCTTTTCAAAATAACTCTGCTTCAGCCAAAACGTGGAAGGGAAGAAAAAAAACATGCCTGGAAATGAATAAGAGCAGCGATAACATATTGTTGATTGAAATCAGATTTCTGTGACAAACCAAGAACTCTGGCTTGATGAAGTGGGAGAAGTCCCTCATTGACAATGAATGGGTAAGTCAAGTTTCCTGTCCAAGTTAAGTCTGGCATAGAGATGGTGGATATGCTTGTTTATCAAAACAATCACGAAAGAAAAGTTTGGCTTAGCTGGTTTTCATTTAAATCTGATTATGAGATACGACAAGAACTTTCTCAATATCCCTCCCATACTCTGGTTTTTAGTCATGTGACCGGATCTTTGTGGTTTGCCAGTGTCTTTAGACTACCATTTCAGTTAATGGGAGGACCTAGGTCTACTGAAAGGAAACACACTTTGTCAAACTGATATCAATGCCCTATTGAACTGCAGGGTGTGTTGTGATATTTCCCAGGGTCCTTAGATAGACAAATCGTCTTCGCTGTGGCATCACTAACAAGCTCTCTGCCAATGTTCTGGGGCGGGGAGCTTCTCCACTGCTCCTCTCCCTATCTTAAGCCGAGACAGAGTAAGCCAAGGCACACTGGGCTCTTTACGCCTCCTCTTGGCCCCCTCTGGGACCCCCCCCCCCAAGTACTGAGGGGCCAAAGACTGTGACTCTGTGATGTCACCCCCCTATCTTGTTGTAGTATGATTCCTCTTTGGGCTTTTCTGAATGGCACCCTGTCACTGGCCATCTCTGCTTAGCGTTAGGCACACACACTGCACTCAATCTCCATCTAGAACTGGGGAGAGACATTACAGTTGAAAATGTGCCAGGAAAAAATGGAGAGGAGAAACCACACACTGCTCCAATATTTCATTCCGCCCTTTATTTGATTATCAAATAAAAATGTGATTATATCACTCGGCCACAACACAGAGGTCCGCCTGGAACTCGTTGGGAAATTATTAGTGGTCCCACCGTGGATAATTACTATTAGGGTGGATGACAACAGAAATGTATGGAGACGTGGAGTGCCGTTGACCTAAGGGAGCAATTCCATTAGTACGGGAACAATTCAATATGATCATTACACATTTCCCCTTTTTCTTAAGAAGAAAAACACAGGGAAATCGAAAAAATGTACTTGTGGATTATGGGTAGCAAAAATCTTGTCATAAAAAATTGGCCATAAATAACATCCTAACACAATACAACTCTCACATGTAAGTTAATTTTCTAGTTTAAAGATGTACACAACGTATAGCCCTTGCTTACCAAGACTCTAGGTAATTTTACTAAACATATCGTGAGAATATATTTTTTACATTTGTTACACAGTTATTGTTTTAGTTAATTCTCCATTTCAACTCTTGCTTCAAATTCTGTCAATGGACAGTATTTTCTGTCAGCCTTGGTGGCATTTGCCATTGATATCTCATTGAAAACAATGGTATATGTTCTTGTCCTGCCTTCATGAGTCGCCCGAGACGCTGCATAAGAAAGGTAGGATCTTCATGTGAGAACGCTTTCATTTCCTGAGAATTTTCCTGAGCTGCAGGAACTGCAGATGAGCTTTGTGATTTACATAAATTCACTGAAAACCTACTCTAACACAGTTATATCACAGTTCTAAAACAAAGGTCATGTGGTTTGGTAAGAAGAATGCCCCTCTCCCCACAGGTGTGATTACTACCTAGAGCAAGTACTTGGGAGCATGGCTAGATGGTGCACTGTCCTTCTCTCAGCACATATCAAAGCTGCAGGCTAAAGTTAAATCTAGACTTGGTTTCCTCTATCGTAATTGCTCCTCTTTCACCCCAGCTGCCAAACTAACCCTGATTCAGATGACCATCCTACCCATGCTAGATTACAGAGACATAATCTATAGATCGGCAGGTGAGGGTGCTCTCGAGTGGCTAGATGTTCTTTACCATTCGGCAATCAGATTTGCCACCAATTCTCCTTATAGGACACATCACTGTACTCTTTACTCTTCTGTAAACTGGTCATCTCTGTATACCCGTCGCAAGACCCACTGGTTGATGCTTATTTATAAAGCCTCTTAGGCCTCACTCCCCCCATCTGAGATATTTACAGCAGCCCTCATCCTCCTCATACAACACCTGTTCTGCCAGTCACATTCTGTTAAAGGTCCCCAAAACGCACACATCCCTGGGTAGCTCATCTTTTCAGTTCGCTGCAGCAAGCGACTGGAACGAGCTGCAACAAACACTCAAACTGGACTGTTTTATCTCAATTTCTTAATTTAAAGACTCAATCATGGACACTCTTACTGACAGTTTTGGCTGCTTTGCGTGATATATTGTTGTCTCTACCTTCTTGCCCTTTGTGTTGTTGTCTGTGCCCAATAATGTTTGTACCATGTTTTGTGTTGCTACCATGTTGTGTTGCTACCATGTTGTTGTCATGTTGTGTTGCTACCATGTTGTGCTGCTACCATGTTGTTGTCATGTTGTGTTGCTACCATGATGTGTTATCATGTGCTGCTGCCATGCTATGTTGTTGTCTTAGGTCTCTCATTATGTAGTGTTGTGTTGTCTCTCGTGTCGTGATGTGTGTTTTGTCCTATATTTTTTATATATTTTAATCCCAGCCACTGTCCATGCATGAGGTCTTTTTCCTTTTGGTAGGCCGTCATTGTAAATAAGAATTTGTTCATAACTGACTTGCCTAGTTAAATAAAGGTTAAATAAAATAAATAACTAAACATTAAGAGTATTGCACCTTTCATGTAGCCTACTTTTGTCCAGCAGAACCACCTATCAAGCAACATTATGGACTAGATGTTTAAATCCTGTTGCTGTAGGATCATTTTTCTACGACAATATTGGTAAAGTTAAGATCCAACATCAGTCTGTTTCAGTCATGTAGCACACAATATTGCACCATGAAAGGTACATCCTCAAAGCCACAGCAGTGTGGAACAAAGGCTTCTGGGAACATACAGGACAGGACAATAGAACCAGAGAGGAATTGTAATGGTTTTCTGGGGTCTGAAACACCAGCTCTTTGCAGGCTACAGTGTCTCGATACGACCACTTAGTGGGCTCTTCAATCTCACTGAACTTTAAAGGGATACTCCCCCAGACTCAGATGAACTCATGGATATCATTTGTATGTCTCTGCATCCAGTATGACGGAAGTTAGAGGTACTTTTGCGAGCCAATGCTAACTACTGTTAGCGCAATGACTGGAAGTTATGGTATCTACTAACATGCTAGCTGATACCGTAAACTTCCAGTCATTGTGCTAAAGCTAGTTAGAAATTAAGCTAACGCTAGCGTAGTTGTGGCAGGTAGCCTAGCATTTAAGAGCATTGGACCAGTAACTGAAAGGTTGCTGGTTCAAATCCCCGAGCTGACTAAGTGAAAATCAGTCAATGTGCCCTTAAGCAAGGCACTTAACCCTAAATGCTCCTATAAGTCCCGCTGGATAAGTGTCTGCTAAATGAGAAAAATGTAAATGTCTAGTTAGCTACTTCCTTCAAACTGCACACAGAGACACCCACGAGTTGATCTGCGTTGGGGAAATAGATGAAGGGCTCCATTGTCAAATCCAGAAGTATCCCTATAAGAAAGACAAGATTCTGAATTATATTTAAATGTAGCGACAGGGTTAAGCATTAGATTTATACAGAAGAGGACATCAAGTACATGTCAAGATGAGAACAACCCTGAACAAGGCATGACCCTCCTTCTCACAAACCTATTCGCAGGTCTCCAATTTCTTCTGGGGTCTCTGGGCAATCCTGCAGGCCAGATACTCGTCCATTGACTTCAACTTTGAAAGGTGAGTGACCAGGTCTCTCTTGAGTCTAGACTGTGGGACTTCGGTCTAACAGTAATTGTATTACTTCTAAATGCTGATACAAAGTAAAACCTACAATTGTTTACTTAGCTTTACTATGAATAGCCTTTCCTCACCTCAGACCTCTGCTGCTCCGTACTCACACAACCTCCCCACCTCCCCATACTCACACAACCTCCCTGCCTCCCCATACTCACATAACCTCCCCGCCTCCCCATATTCACACAACCTCCCCATCTCCCCATACTCACACAACCTCCCTGCCTTCCCATACTCACATAACCTCCCCACCTCCCCATATTCACACAACCTCCCCACCTCCCCATACTCACACAACCTCCCTGCCTTCCCATACTCACATAACCTCCCCGCCTCCCCATATTCACACAACCTCCCCACCTCCCCATACTCACACAACCTCCCTGCCTTCCCATACTCACATAACCTCCCCACCTACCCATATTCACACAACCTCCCCACCTCCCCATACTCACACAACCTCCCTGCCTTCCCATACTCACATAACCTCCCCGCCTCCCCATACTCACACAACCTCCCCGCCTCCCCATACTCACACAACCTCCCTGCCTCCCCATACTCACATAACCTCCCCGCCTCCCCATACTCACGCAACCTCCCTGCCTCCCCATACTCACACAACCTCCCCGTCACCCCATTCTCACACAACCTCCCCACCTCCTCATACTCACACAACCTTTATGAGGAATGAGAAAACACCTAGCACAATGGATGAACTTCAATGGAATCACCTAGTAACACATTAGAATCAGTAACAAACATTTTGTAATTTCAGGGGGACAAAAATGTATTATGAACAGCATAGTCCTCTGAGCAGAAAGTGTTCCTTTCCTGCTCCTCTCGTTCTTCCTCATCTCTGCTACCATGCCCCATTGCGCCCCACAGCAGCAGCAGCAGCAGCAACAGTCTCAACTGTGCAGACGCTAATCACTATTGACACACAGTACCCTTGTCACGTTCTGACCATAGTTCTGTTACTTTATCTTTGTTTTAGTAAGGTCAGGGCGTGAGTTGGGTGGGCAGTCTATGTTGGATTTTGTATGTTTATTTTTGAGTTCGGCCTAGTATGGTTCTCAATCAGAAGCAGCTGTCATTTGTTGTCCTCTGATTGAGAATCATACTTAGGTAGCCTGGGTTTCAGTTTTGGGTTGTGGGTGTTAGTCTTCCGTGTCAGTGTTTGTCGCCACACGGGACTGTTTCGTTCATTTCACGTTTATTGTTTTGTATTTTGTATTGTTCAGTTTATGTTTTAAAATAAACATTATGGACCCTTACCACGCTGCGTTTTGGTCCTCACCTTCTTCCACCGAACGACAACCCTTACAACCCTCCCCTCTGTGTGGCTTCTTCTCTGCCCGCTCTGTGGACCAGTGACAGGTGTCCCACCTCTTCTCTATCAGAACCTTGGAAGAAATGTGATCCATCAGGAGCAGATGGAACAGTAGTGTTCCAGTCTCATTGGTTCTCCCTGTCTGTCTCTCATCCCCGGTTGGGCCACATGTGGCTGTTAGCCTGTCTAGCCCCACCAAGCCCCATGCACAAGTTGCCCCAAAGTACATTGCGAGGGTCAGGTTACATCCCTATACCCCAAATCTAAGTTGAACCATAATGTGGTGGAGAACGGCGAGTTTGCACCAGCTGCTTGTGTGGGTAAAGTCTCCCTCTAGAGCTTCCAGTAGAGAGCATATGTCCTAGACTGGGAGGAGAGTCCTCGCGATTAAGGTTTGTTGGGGTGTTTCTCTCTATGCCTGTTTCCTCGCTGCATTATCTCTTTGAGACAAATCTCTGCTGACTACTCAATGAATGACAGGCGACTGCTAGGCTTCCCGCTTAACCAAAGACAGATGTGCATGTGACAATAGGGAGCCGCAAGGGGAATGCATGCACCCCACCCTCCCTGCCTCCCACTCTACACTCTTAGAAAAACGGGTTTTGAAAGGATTCGTTGGCTGTCCCCATTGGAAAAGCCTATTTTGTTCCAGGTAGAACCCATTTTGGTTTCAGATAGAACTCTTTTCTGTTCCATGGAGAACGCTCTGTGAAAATGCTTCTAAATGGAATGCAATAGAGTTCTACTTAGAACCCCAAAAAGTTTTTCAAAGGGTTATTCTGTGGGGACAGCCGTAGAACCCTTTTAGGTTCTATATAGCACCTTTTTTAAGTGAGTAGAAGGCCCACTGTTTGAGTAGGAGGCCCACTGTTTGAGTGGGAGGCCCACTGTTTGGAATGGGAGGCCCACTGTTTCAGTAGGAGGCCCACTGTTTGAGTGGGAGGCCCACTGTTCAAGTGGGAGGCCCACTGTTCGAGTGGGAGGCCCACTGCTCGAGTGGGAGGCCCACTGTTCGAGTGGGAGGCCCACTGTTCGAGTGGGAGGCCCACTGTTCCAGTAGGAGGCCCACTGTTCCAGTAGGAGGCCCACTGTTTGGAATGGGTCAAGTGAAGAAAAGCACATTGTGAAATGGTATACCTGCTTTTGAATGTGTGTATTTGTCCCCCCTTTTTTCTACAGTAAATAGGAAAATGTTTATTACTACATTTTATCGTAAAACATACATTTTCATGGCATCCTGTTGGAGAAGTTAAATGTCGGTTTTCTTAACTCCACTTCATGTGGTCATGTCCTACATTAGGCCAACATGATATAACCATAGACTTATGTCATCTTTAAGCAAGTGGGAAAAACTGCAAATTACGACAACTGGTTCGATGGAAACAAACTTAATTAAATATTTTTATCAATCGTTCTCAACAAGAACTGTTTTCTGTTTAACCAAGTTACTCCCAGAAGACTGATGATGACTCTAAAACAGGTCTTTCAGATAAATAACCTTCTAAAATTAAACAGTGGACAATTTTAATCATCCTCTCTATGATGTCGTTGCCAATTTGAGGCACAAACTAACAATTTTAACAGAATGACAAATGAATCCAAAACAAATACAACAAAATAAGCACACATATAGATGGGCTGAGTGTGGAATGCTAAGTCGTGGAACTGGAAAATAACTTTATGTAATACACCTGTTGTATACAAAATGAGTATTTTCGCCATGGTAAGATGGCTGTCAGTTAGTGCAACTGTGAGGTTCAGTGAGATTCACATTAACGATCATCTCCTTTATGTCTCCATTTTCCGTCCTTTTTTTTTTTTAACTTCACTGTTTCAAAGATGAGCCAAGGGCAAGAGCATCAGATTTACTGAAGTGTTGAACAACTTGGTTCAAACAAATACAAAACCACTTTTCTCGCGGTTAACTTTTCAAACATGTCGAGGCTTCTGTGCTACTTTGAAAGAAAGTACTTTGTTGAGATGATGAAAATCAAAGCCGACTTAATCATGTCATGAAAGGCAACTACCTAAATCAATGCCATTTTGGGACAACTTCTGTGAAGATACAACATACTGTAACAAAGTAAATCCGTTTGTCCAAAGTAAGAGGGAAACATGTCCCATGGAATAAAGAAAATGTGAAATCTATTGATTAGAACATTTTATCTCAATTGGTTTTCCTAATTGATTATTTGATTGTCAATATTTGGAGATGTTTTGAATTCCAATCTTTTGTTACTGTATTTCTATTTCACCATACTAATTTGTTAAAATCAATGAAACGTTTTTTTTTTTTACTGTTTAATGTCAAGCCATCTTGGTTCATCTCTTTCTCGCTCCTCTTTCATTAACGCCATACAACCGGATCCTACCTGACCTATCACTTCTCTTTTTGTTATGAATCGCTCCCCAGTAAAATGATTTTTCTCAGCCGCCCTCTTCCCCTTGATAGGAAAGGCGTTGTAGAATGAGGAACATTTCAAGTGCTTTCACTGAATCACTTCATTTCCATGCCTGAAATGACCTATTTTTATCCGGCGTTTCTGAAAGAACTTTGTCATCATGGTTATCAAATGAATAATGCCTTTCCTCCCCTGAAAGCAAGCGCTATGACAACACAACACATTTGTGTTGATGAATAGGTCTCTACGCAGTTCACGAGTGTATAAAAGCCAGAAAATGCAATACAAGACTCCGACGGATCCTAAATCATCTCAGTTCCAAATGCTTTTGACAGAACAGATATCGTGGCAATGTAACAGTTGAAGAAAGTATAATTTTTATTCATTGTTTTATATATATTATATTCATAGCAGTGCAGGTGAAAATGTTTGGTTTGAATGGTGTTTTATGGCAGACAGATTGTAGCCCTTCATTTCATTTGAATGTGGATTTAACTGTACTTTACTATAGTAAACTGTTGACAATAAACAAAGAAATGTATGTTTCCGTCAATGTCACATACGCCGAATACAACAGGTTCACCTTACAGTGAAATGCTTACTTATGAGCCCCTAAACCAGTGTTTAAAAAATATGAATAAGAATAAGAAATAAAAGTAACAAGTAATTCAAGAGCAGCAGTAAAATAACAATAGTGAGACTATATACAGGGGGGTACCGATACAGAGTCAATGTGCTGGGGCACCGGTTAGTTGAGGTAATATGTACCTGTAGGTAGAGTTATTAAAGTGACAATGCATAGATAATAACAACAGAGAGTAGCAGCGGTGTAAAAGAGGGGGGGGGGGGGGGGGGGCAATGCAAATAGTCTGGGTGGCCATTTGATTAGATGTTCAGGAGTCTTATGGCTTGGTGGTAGAAGCTGTTCAGAAGCCTCTTGGACCTAGACTTGGTGCTCCGGTACCGCTTGCCGTGCAATAGCAGAGAGAACAGTCTATGACTAGGGTGGCTGGAGTCTTTCACAATATTTAGGGCATTCCTCTGACACCGCCTGGTATAGAGGTCCTGGATTGCAGGAAGCTTGACCCCAGCGATATACTGTGAGAGAAGCTTGGAAGGGACTGTCATTAAAGATAGATTGATTAGATGTGTGGGTGCATGAGCATATATGTTAGTGAAAGTGGGCCGAACGCACTACACCCTGTAGTGCCTTGCGGTCGGAGGCCGAGCAGCTGGCATACCAGGTAGTGATGCAACTAGTCAGGATGCTCTCGAAGCTGTAGAACCTTTTGAGGATCTGAGGACCCATGACAAATCCTTTCAGTCTCCTGAGGGGGAATAGGTTTTGTTGTGCCCTCTTCACGACTGTCTTGGTGTGCTTGGACCATGTTCGTTTGTTGGTGATGTGGACACCAAGGAATTGAAGCTCTCAACCTGCTCTACTACAGCCCCGTAGATAAGAATGGGGGCGTGCTCGGTCCTCTTTTCCTGTAGTCCACAAACATGTCCTTTGTCTTGATCACGTTGAGGGAGAGGTTGATGTCCTGGCACCACACGGAGAGGTAGGAGAGCTGGCGTTCTAGTCAGACTCCATGGGAGGCCAACCACCCACCACTTCCGAGTATATTACATGCTAATGTAAAGTTTCTAGACAATAAGGTAGACAAGCTCATGGCAAGGATCTATTCTCCTTCCAGAGCACACGAGAGATTGTAACATAATTTATTTAACAGAAACATGGCTCTCCCCGGCTACACCTTCTCCTGCCAGAAGAAAGAACTCTCTGTGAACAGCAAAGGTTGAGGGATATGTTTAATAATTAATAACTCATGGTGTTGTTGTAGTAAGGTACAACAACTAAAGACCTTTTGCTCTCCCAATCTGGAATCCAATGTTGACACCATTACTTCTCAAAAGAATTCTCATCGTTTATTGTCATGGCCGTTTACATCCCCCTCAAGCTGACATCACGGTGGCACTCAAAGAACTATAAGGGACTTTTATCAAACTGGAAACTGCATATTCTGAGGTCGCATTTGTAACTGGGGTCTTAGACAAAGGAAATCTGATTAAAAATTCTCCCAAAATTCCACCAGCACTTAGGCTGTGCAATGGGTGAAGAGAAGACGCTTGACCATTGTTATTCTCCCTTTCCGGGACGGCTACAAGGCCCTCCCCTGCCACCTTTAGCAAATCAGATCACGCCTCCATTCGGCTTCTCCCCGTC
Organism: Oncorhynchus mykiss; assembly: GCF_013265735.2. Lineage (NCBI taxonomy): Eukaryota > Metazoa > Chordata > Actinopteri > Salmoniformes > Salmonidae > Oncorhynchus > Oncorhynchus mykiss. The sequence goes on from NC_050570.1 coordinate 9,600,174, forward strand.
TATAAGCAAAAATAAGAGCAGGAAGCACCCATGGTAAGGTCTATTCAACACTGGTCTGACCAATCGGAATCCATGCTACAAGACTGTTTTGATCACGTGCACTGGGATATGTTCTGGGTCGCCTTTGGGAATAATATCTGCGAGTACACTAGGGTTCATCAGGAAGTGCATAGAGGATGTTGTCCTACAGTGAGGATTAGAAACCGTGGATAGATGGCAACATTCGGACAAAACTGAAAGTGCAAATCATCGCATTTAACCACAGTAAAGTGACTGGACATGGACGAGGACAAACAGACCAGCTATGACTTCCGTAAGTCAATCAAAGAGGCAAAAATACATTACATGGATAAAGTGGAGTCGCAATTCAATGTTTCAGACATGAGACGCATGTGGCAGGGACTTCAGATAATCACAGATTGTAAAGGGAAAATGAGCCAGGTAGTGAACACTGACACCTCAGTCCCAGACAAACTTAACTCATTCTTCACCCGCTTCGAGGAAAACAACACGCTGCTCACGAGGTCTGCAAGTTCCCGATCCCTGTAGTCAACTTGAGTTGGACTTGTGTTAACGTGTTAACCCTCGCAAGGCTGCTGGCCCAGATAGCATACAAAGCAGAATTCTCAGTGCATGTGCAGACCAGCTGGCTGGACATGTGACCAACCACCTCGATTCGGTCTTATGTAGCAACATTTGAAATTTACATTGGATAAAAGTAGAGACTCGGAGCTACAAAATGGTATATCATACAGTGCAGTTGAGGAACAATGGGAAAGTAATTCTGCTTAGAAAGTTGATAAACTTGAAACCCCACTTTTGAGAAAAAGTACACCTACCGGAGAGCTCTTCTTTGTCTTCACCTATTCAGCATGGTTCACACCCTCTTAAGCCTTAGCCCCACCCATCTCTTTAATGATTCACATGTGAGGACATGTGCTAAACAGAGTGAGTAAGGTAGTGTAGTAAACAACTAAAGATTTCAAGACTAAAAGTGGTAAAAGTAGTAGCCTACAACTCATCTCTCGGCATGTGCAGCCATTCATTAACTCAGCCAATCATGGCTAGTGGGAAGGTTCCTGACTTTTTCATATTTCTTTCGTAATTTAACAATTCTATTCAGATTTACAGATTTACAGATGGCACACACATTTGTTATTAAGTCACATGAAAGTTCACATGTTTCTGCCAAAAAACTAATTTGATTTAAAAAAACGAAATTACGTTTGCCTCTCCTGTGAAGTAGTGACGTGCGACATATGCCTAGCTTCCTGAAACGGGTCACATATTCAACCTCTCCCTATCCCAGTCTGTTGTCCCCACTTGCTTCAATTGATACTGTACCCAAGCAAGCTAAGGTAACGGAACTAAATTACCACTTGTAGTGGAATAATGAGATACGGTGATACTCGCGACTAGCGATTGGTTGGCGTGGGAGTATGCCGTAATGACTCAATCACAATTTATGACATTGTTTGGATGGCAGGCTATCTGTGGGCTATCACAGGGATAAAATACATCTTATCTGTGTCAATTTCGATAAAGAGATGCTCTCACTGAAGTCCTGGGGTCGCTGATGCCAGGAAAGGTGTGACAACTGATAGAAACTTGACATGATGAAATCGGTGGTACTGTGTGAATTAAATTGTCGTGTTTGGTTTGTTTCAAAATCGAATAAAGAGCTGCACATTTTGATATGTCTTATGCGACTTTATGTTTTCTGGTTGACGTATTTTTAAAGTGACTCAATTGTATGTTGGGTTTACTGGTTATCAGGCACATTCTTGTTGTCTGGTCATAACATCCACATTTAGTTTATTAGATTAGAATCTGGGTGTGTTGTTCATACCTTTGGTTTTCACTAACAAAGTGTTAAGAAATATTAATTCAGGTTGGGGTTAATCCTGCTTGAATTTGGTTTAAAGGGCAGTGAATTCGCTCATACTTTGAGAACTTGCTACCAAGCTCCTGTGTGTATCAGACACACAGTTTTTTCTCTCAGACATTATTCTGAACTGAACACATCTGTAACCATGTTAAATCGTGGCCTATTGGTAATAGTAATTTACTCTGTGTTATTCTGTAATGTGTCATGTATTTCAAGTACAATGTAATTGTTTGTGTCAATTAGTGACTAGTACATTCTATTAGTTGAATTGTGTAAATGTATTCCTCGTTTTAAATAGTCATTTTTTGATTGACTATATGCCTATAATTTAGTAGTTCTATTGACAGTTGTTCACTGCACTACACACATAGCACATGTTTGGGTACCAACTTGATCTCTGATCTGCTTGCCTCAATAAATTAACGCTAGAACATTGGTTGCCAGGATTAGCTATATTTATCTAGCCTCTTAATAATTGCATAACATAGCAAGCCAGACACATGTTCATTATAGACGTACTGAGACGGTGATGCAATGATTCACTATCTTGCTAGATCCTCCAGAGACGCACAGGTCCTGTTGCATTTATTCACATAATAACGGAGTCAGATTGATAAAAGTAGTTTATTATTATTCAACATAATTTCTACACAACTAAACACTCACCTATGTCATCATGAAGTGCTTTGAGAGGCTAGTCAAGGACCATGTCACTTCCACCTTTCCCAATGCCCTAGAACAGGGGTCTCCGACAGGAGTGAGCACCATCTAGGAGAATCTCGACAAGCAATTCTGAAAGTACATGCATTTTTTTATGTGTTCCATCACAAACTGTCGTAAACATAAAGCTCCCAGCTACTATCCAATCAAAGCTACCTTGACATTATCCCTCCCCTGGTTAGCCACTATTGTAAAAAAGCCAAACTTAACCCCAATATCTGCCAATTAATTTCAAGCAATATTGCCCCCCGTCTGTCAGTTTGGTTCGCGCATTTGTCTATCTCTCCATTTTTAGCCAGTTAGCATGCTAGTAATGATAACCGTCTTGTGGGTAGACAAAGATTTCCCCAAAAACCTTCGTGATTATTATTAACTGCAAAGTACCTGACAGAAATATATAAATTGGGTGTCCATTGTTTGCAAACTCTTCCATGACATGTGCTGCAGCAATAGGCCTAACAGCACAAACATAGACCAACACATTCCTCTCTTTCTTAATACACAATTAAAGGGGTATTACACTCAAAAGTCGAAATGTGTTTATTTTTTATATACCGCAAAATTGGTCTCCTGATGTGATTTAAGCATTGGCAATGGCTCAGAATAAATGACCATTGTTTCGCTATGAAAAATTGTAATATTAGAAAAGGTTGAAGACCCTTGCCCTTGACCAACTACAATTTGCATACTGCCCCAACAGATCCATGGACCATGCAATCGCCGTCGCACTGCTCACTGCCCTATCCCACCTGGTGGAGGAATACCTATGTGAGAATGCTGTTCATCGACTACAGCTCTGCTTTCAACACCATGTTGCCCTCCAATCGTGTCACTAAGCTCATGGCCCTGGGTCTGAACTCTTCCCTGTGCAACTGGGTCCTAGACTTCCTGACGGGCCGACCCCAGGTGGTGAGGGTAGGCAACAACACCTCCGTCACTCTCAACACATTCTCAACACAGGGGCCCCCCAGGGGTGTGTGCTACGCACAACTCCAACTCAATTAATGAGTTTGCTGACAACATTGATAGGCTTGATTACCAACAACGACGAGACAGCCTACATGGAGGAGGTTAGAGTCCTGGCATAGTGGTGACTGGAAAATAACCTCTTACTCATTGTAAAAAAAAGAAAGGAGCTGATCGTGGGCAACAGGAGGCAGAAGACGGTCAATTTATTATTGACGGAGCTGAGGTGGAGAGGGTCAACAGTTTCAAGTTCCACAACACTGAGGACCTGAAATGGTCCCACTACACCGACACCATGGTGAAGAAGGCGCAACAGTGACTCTACAACTTTAGGCGGCTGAAGAAATTCGTCATGGCCCCTCAGACCATTACAAACTTCTACAGATGCACCATTGAGAGCCTCCTGACGGGCCGCATCACCAGCTGGTATGGCAACTGCACCACTCTCAACCTCATGGCTCTCCAGAGGGTGGTGCAGTCAGCCCCTCGCATCACTGGGGGCACGCTGCCTACCTTACAGGACATTTACAGCACTCAGTGTCAATGGAAGGCCGAGAAGATCATCAAGGACCTCAGTCACCTGAGCCAATGTCTGTTTACTCTGCTACCTTCTAGCAGACAGAGCCGGCACAGGAACATCAAACCCGTGACAGAGAGACTGAAAAATAGGACATCAGACTGTTGAACAGCCATCACTAGCTGGCTTCTTTCCCTGTACTCTGCCCTGCACTTTGAGACAAATGCCCAGAGTCATTGAATGCTGGTCACCTCATATTCTGTTTATATACTGTTGTTTACTGACTGTGTATGTATATACTGTGTTCTCCACATAGCTCATTCTAACATACAGTACCTACTACTGTACATACCATTTTCGTTCCAAATTGTATACTGTCTAAACACACCACATATTTATGTTCTGGATTCTGACACGTGTTCACTGTAATGTTTCTACTCTTGATTGTTGATTGGATCTGTTGCGTAATTTCCTGATTTCTTGTTTAGATTTGTTTATTTATTTCTGTATTTGTATTGTATTTGTATTGTATTTGTATTGTATTTGTATTGTATTTGTACTGTATTTGTATTGTATTGTATTTGTACTGCATTTGTATTGTATTTGTATTTGTACTGTATTTGTATTGTATTGTATTTGTATTGTGTTTGTACTGTATTTGTATTTGTATTGTATTGTATTTGTGAGACATTCTGCTGCACGGTTGCAGCTAGAAATATAAGTGTTTCATTGCACATCTGTGTATGTGACCAATAAACTTTGATTTGAATGTGATATCCATGAACACCGAAGGTAAATGCATATAAAAACATGCATTGTTGGATATTGCATTGTTGGATATTCGCACTGCATACCTCATGGTCTTTCATCACCTACAGTGGGGCAAAAAAGTATTTAGTCAGCCACCAATTGTGCAAGTTCTCCCACTTAAAAAGATGAGAGAGGCCTGTAATTTTCATCATAGGTACACTTCAAATATGACAGACAAAATGAGAAAAAAAATCCAGAAATTCACATTGTATGATTTTTTATGAATTTATTTGCAAATTATTAAATTATTTAGTCACCTACAACAAGCAAGCTTTCTGGCTCTCACAGACCTGTAACTTCTTCTTTAAGAGACTCCTCTGTCCTCCACTCGTTACCTGTATTAATTGCACCTGTTTGAACTTGTTATCAGTATAAAAGACACCTGTCCACAACCTCAAACAGTCACACTCCAAACTCCACTATGGCCAAGACCAAAGAGCTGTCAAAGGACACCAGAAACAAAATTGTAGACCTGCACCAGGCTGGGAAGACTGAATCTGCAATAGGTAAGCAACTTGGTTTGAAGAAATCAAAGGTGGGAGCAAGTATTAGGAAATGGAAGACATACAAGACCACTGATAATCTCCCTCGATCTGGGGCTCCATGCAAGATCTCACCCCGTGGGGTCAAAATTATCACAAGAACGGTGAGCAAAAATCCCAGAACCACACGGGGGGATCTAGTGAATGACCTGCAGAGAGCTGGGACCAAAGTAACAAAGCCTACCGTCAGTAACACAGTACGCCGCCAGGGACTCAAATCCTGCAGTGCCAGACGTGTCCCCCTGCTTAAGCCAGTACATGTCCAGGCCCATCTGAAGTTTGCCAGAGAGCATTTGGATGATGCAGAAGAAGATTGGGAGAATGTCACTGGTTTGTTTTTTGTTTTTTCCCACGGTTCTTGTTTTGTAGATTGTTGTACTTTCACCTTTATTAAAGATGCACAAAACTAACCACGCTGCATTTTGGTCCGCCTCTCTTTCCTCAGAAGAAAACCGTTACAACACCAAATTGTGGAAAAAGTTGAGGGGTGTGAATACTTTCTGAAGGCACTGCACAAACACTACCGCTCAACAGTTTGGGGTCACTTAGAAATGTCCTTGTTTTTGAAAGAAGAGCATTTTTTTTGGTCAGTTAATTACATAAAAAAATAGAGAAATACAGTGTAGACATTGTTAATGTTGTAAATTACTATTGTAGCTGGAAACGGCTGATTCTTAATGGAATACCTACATAGGCGTACAGAGGCCCATTGTCAGCAACCATCACTCCTGTGTTCCAATGGCACGTTGTGTTAGTTGATCCAAGTTTATCGTTTTAAAAGGCTAATTGATCATTACAAAACCCTTTTGCGATTATGTTAGCACAGCTAAAAATTGTTGTCATGAGTTTGAAGGTAGGCCTTGAAATACATCCACAGATACACCTCCAATTGACTCAAATTATGTCAATTAGCCTATCAGAAGCTTCTAAAGCCATGACATCATTTTATGGAATTTTCCAAGCTGTTTAAAGGCACAGTCAACTTAGTGTATGTATACTTCTGACCCACTGGAATAGTGATACAGTGAATTATAAGTGAAATAATCTGTCTGTAAACAATTGTTGGAAAAATTACTTGTGTCATGTCCTAACCGACTTGCCAAAACTATAGTTTGTTAACAAGAAATTTGTGGAGTGGTTGAAAAACAAGTTTTAATGACTCCAACCTAACTGTATGTAAACGTACTACTTCAACTGTATATGAGAGACCAATCCAAACTCATCTCTCAGGATGTCCAGCCCACTCATTATCTCAGCCAATCATGGCTAGTGGGAAGGTTGCTGACTTTGTCTGTGGGTTAAACCAACAAGGCTCATAATTTAACTATGTTATTTGCATTTACAGGTGGCATACAAGTTTGTTATTAAGGCACATGTAAGTTTACAAGTCCAGAAGGCATTTCTGCCCCCAAAAAACGCATTTTAATAAAGAAATAAAATTACGTTAAAATGCCACTCCTGTGAAGTTGTGACTTGCAACAAATGCCTAGTTTCCTGAAGCGGGTCACATAGTTGTTTGGAGATAAACTCATTTGGCAAAATGAGATGACGACCCCAGGATGCTGGCCTTCAAGGCAGAATTCCTCTGTCCAGTGTCTGTGTTCTTTTGCCCATCTTAATATTCAATTTGTCTGATATATAGAAAAATCTTTGCAACTCTGTCTAGAAGGCCAGCATCCCGGAGTCACCTCTTCACTGTTGACGTTGAGGTTGGTGTTTTGCGGGTACTATTTAATGAAACTGTACTTCTGGCCCTTCCTTGGACACTGTGCTATCTAACCTCCAAACAAGCTTCAACGCCATACAACACTCCTTCCGTGGCCTCCAACTACTCTTAAACGCTAGTAAAACCAAATGCATGCTTTTCAACCGTTTGCTGCCTGCACCCGCACGCCCGACTAGCATCACCACCCTGGATGGTTCCGACCTAGAATATGTGGACATCTATAAGTACCTAGGTGTCTGGCTAGACTGTAAACTCTCCTTCCAGACTCATATCAAACATCTCCAATCCAAAATCAAATCTAGAGTCGGCTTTCTATTCCGCAGCAAAGCCTCCTTCACTCACGCCGCCAAACTTACCCTAGTAAAACTGACTATCCTACCGATCCCTGACTTCGGCGATGTCATCTACAAAATAGCTTCCAATACTCTACTTAGCAAACTGGATGCAGTTTACCACAGTGCCATCCGTTTTGTCACTAAAGCACCTTATACCACCCACCACTGCGACCTGTATGCTCTAGTCAGCTGTTCTTCGCTACGTATTCGTCGCCAGACCCACTGGCTCCAGGTCATCTACAAGTCCATGCTAGGTAAAGCTCCGCCTTATCTCAGTTCACTGGTCACGATGGCAACACCCACCCGTAGCACGCGCTCCAGCAGGTGTATCTCACTGATCATCCCTAAAGCCAACACCTCTGCCTTTCCTTCCAGTTCTCTGCTGCCTGTGACTGGAACGAATTGCAAAAAATCTCTGAAGTTGGAGACTTTTATCTCCCTCACCAACTTTAAACATCTCCTATCTGAGCAGCTAACCGATCGCTGCAGCTGTACATAGTCCATCGGTAAATAGCCCATCCAATTTACCTACCTCATCCCCATACTGTTTATATTTATTTACTTTTCTGCTCTTTTGCACACCAGTATCTCTACCTGCCCATGACCATCGGATCATTTATCATTCCAGTGTTAATCTGCTAAATTGTAACTATTCGCCTACCTCCTCATGCCTTTTGCACACAATGTATATAGACTATTTTTTAAAATATATATATATATATTTTTTTTCTACTGTGTTAATGACTTGTTTATTGTTTACTCCATGTGTAGCTCTGTGTTGTTGTCTGTTCACACTGCTATGCTTCATCTTGGCCAGGTCGCTGTTGTAAATGAGAACTTGTTCTCAACTAGCCTACCTGGTTAAATAAAGGTGAAATAAAAATAAAAAATAAAATAAAAGCTGCCAGTTGAGGACTTGTGAGTCTGTTTCTCAAACTAGACACTTTAATGTAATTTATGTTATTTTAAATGGACAAAAAGTTTGCTTTTCTTTCAAAAACAAGGACATTTCTTAGTGACCTCAAACTTTTGAACGATAGTGTAAGTGTTTCAATGACATTATCAGAGTGAATCACGTGATTTTAACCAGTTATGTGTAGATATCGCCTAATAATTATCTACTCATTGGTTTATATCATTGGGAACACTTGTCTTCCTCTATCATTTTTACTACAACACTTAGAAATGCACCATTTTCACATAATGTTGATGTTGGAGTGGTGCTGGAGATGATGCATATGAAGTTGAACATTTTAGAAATGTCCCTTTAATGAAAACTACAACTCCCTTGAGCCCATCGTCCAACATACTTAATGACTTGATTTCTCTCATGAATTATTTGATTCCTCTCTAGAGAAATGGCGTGTTGGGCTCACCAAAAAACTATGAACTATTGTATATTGTATACTCCCAAAACGATAATTGCTTAGTGAAAGAGATATTGTTTAACAAGTAATAATTTATTTACCCCCCCCCCCCCCCCCCCCCCTGTTTTCAATACCTTTTAATACCTCACCTTGCAAGGACAATGACACTGAGCCTTTTTCTCAAATGTTTTATGAGTTGTAGAATCAAATCAAATCAAATCAAATTTATTTATATAGCCCTTCGTACATCAGCTGATATCTCAAAGTGCTGTACAGAAACCCAGCCTAAAACCCCAAACAACAAGCAATGCAGGTGTAGAAGCACGGTAGAAGGGAGGAATCATAAAGAGATCTTAGACCATTCCTAAAATTAACAATTTCTTTGTGGATTTTGACATGTGCTTGGGGTTATTGTCTTGCTGGAAGATCTACTTCCGGCCAAATTTCAGCCTCCTGTCAGAGGCAACCAGGTTTTTGGCTTAAATGTCCCGGTACTTGGTAAAGTTCATGATGCCGTTGACCTTAACAAGGGCCCCAGGACCAATAGATGCAAAATAGCCCCATAACATCCACGATCCACCATCATATTTTACAGTGGGTATGGGGTTCTTTTCTGCTCATGCATTCTCATGCAAAAATGTTTTGGTTAATTTCTGTGTCTTTATCTTTTAGTAAAAGAGATGCAAATACAAAAGCTATTGTAAAATGGTTATTGATGTATGGGCTGTTATTCTTTGGACAATGCATTCTTTTGCAACTTTAGAAATACAGCTACACACAATTCCATTGATCAAGGCTACGATAATGTGTTTGAGTCACACAATCTGACAAGCTTTCAAAGGAACATTGTTGAATATAGGATATTTAATTAATGGACTAAGCATGTGAAAGCAACCAAGGACTTCGATTCAAGAAAATAAAAATTGGCCTTTTGTCCATTGACCATTTTCCTTTGAATGTTTCATTTTTCAATTGAATGAATGTAAGTACAGAATTCTATACAGTGTTTTGGAGACATTGAAATATGGGCATCACCAAAGCCTGTCTTACAAAGGCAATGTTTTAACATTTTATTTTATTTGTGTAACTTGCATTTAGTGTTTTAGGATGTCCAAGGTTGACACTTGGTATTTTAATTACTAGTTTTCCTGAACTGAACTTTTTAAAAATGTACATTGCTACTTTAAAACTTTACAGGGCGATTCCATGCCAACGTGAGTGGAATTTTTTTGGGGTATCTCAAATTGTTCTGGCAATTTTCACTTAGATACGCAATTGGGAGTAAGGATGTTTGACATGCTTTTTAATTTTGTATCACAAACCATATTTTTTTAAATCATGACGAAAGTGGCAATTTTATGCAATGTTTAGACATGTACATGCCTCCTTTAAGACCTTATTATCCATGAACTGTACATGGTAGACAACTTTTTGGTGTCATTATAGTCAGTTCCTAGACATTTGTGCCCTAAAACGTTGTGCCCTCAACTAAAAAAATTATCTGCAATGTGAAAAAAACTGAAAATGTTATCTCACTTTTGCATATAAACCAAAAAACAACTTACTTGATATTTCGATTTTTACAAGTGGGTGGGTTTAAATGTGTAATGCCTGTGATTGGCCAAACACTTATTGACCCTACAAAATAGAATTCACCCTTTTCACTTCATTGTATTCATCTACTATCTATTAAGTCATCTATTAATAGCTAGGAATTTATCTATTAATGTAAAGATAAAGTGATATTTCTCAGTTCTATTTTATACTTAAGATGATAAGATAGTCACAAAAATGATAGTGTTTATTGACCTATTAATGTACTGATGTTAATGTGAATGGTTAGGGAACTGATATATCCTAGCTCCCTAATTAACCATTGGTAATCTGAGCATCGTAGACTATATCATTGCTGAATCATTTCAGATTGAGGGGTGCTATAACTCTGCTTGAATTGCTATTCTGTCTGTCAAGGGCATGAACTCAGGAAAGGAGGAGAGTGGAGGTATCAGAGAATTACATCATTTAACAGAGGGACAATGAAGAGGAAGTGAGCAGGGTGGGAGTTTCAGATTAAGAGCCAAAGGTCTGAGGCTACAGAGACGACCCACAAATAACTGGCCAGGCCACCACACATACACCTGCAGTACACTCCTCTCCCCACCACGCACTCACTCACACACCTAACATTTTGGGAAGATCTAGGGATGTATTCAAAAAGCGTCTCAGAGTAGCATTGCTGATCTAGGATTACTGATCAGGGCCCTCTTGCCCATGTAATTAGCACCAAGGCTATCAGAGGGTAAGATGGAGCTCTCACCATGTCACCACCCATCAATCCCTCTCAGGTTAGGGGCTGTGTCTGGACAGGGCCTGGGGGCTACTCACTCACTCAGGCACTGTCTAAAAATGTTACTAGCTGTCAAATCCTTGCTTCCTCTGTCTTTGTTTCCTTCATTCCTCACCTCCCTCTCAAAGCATATTAGGGGAGAGGATTGAAGGTTCCTCCCCTTTAGGCCTCCTCCTCCGATGTGCTTTAAAGCGAGGCGAAGAATGGAGGAAACAAAGACGTATGAAGCAAGGATTTGACAGCTAGTGGGTGGGTGGACAAAATGCAATACAACCATAAAGAAAGCATAGTGATACAAATGTATTTATTAAATGGGCCTTTTCCTGTAATGATATCGGCTAAATTAGGGGACTCAATTAGGAGACTCAATTAGGGGACCCATTCTGACTTCTGAACAGTGCTGAATCTGCTAATTACGTGGACAAGGGGGATGTGATCAGTAATCCTAGATCAGCAATGCTACTCTGAGACACCTTGTGAATACAGGCCTGGATCTTCCCTACATTTGAGTACTTGGCAGGCAGGGGAAGGAGGTGGGGAGAGGAGTGAACTGCAGGAGTGTGTGTGGTGGCCTGGACAGTCATTTGTGAGTTGTCTCTGTAGCCTCAGGCCTGATGTCATTCTCTGACCCCTCAACTCTCCTCCTTACCTGAGCTCATGCCCTCGACAGAGAGAATAGCAACACCAGCAGAGCTACAGCACCTCTCATTTGGAAATGACACCTCTTCAGAAATGATGCTCTGACAACCAATGGTTATCTAGGGAGATAGCATATATCAGTTACCTAACCATTTACAGTAACAGCAGTTAATGAATAGGTCAATAAACACTATTATTTATGTGACTATCTCATAATATTAAATCTAAAATAGAAATGGAGAAATATCACTTCATCATGGCATTGTTGGATAAGTTAATAGATAGTAGATAAATACAATGAAGGGTGATCTCCTTTTAACTTCATTGTTAACCAACACAGGAAGTGTTGGTTGTGCAGTTGGCCAATGACAGGTATTCCACATTTAACCCCACCCACTTGTGAAAATGTAAATATCAAGCCTTTTTGGGTTTATATGCAAAAACGATATATACAAATTTAAAAAAGCAATTTTTCAGTTTTGGGTTCTTCACATTGCAGGTTTTTCCATTTTAACTGGAAAACAATTGGCAAAAATGTGCACGGACCATCCTCCTTACAGCGTGCTCTAACATATGGAGTATGTCTCCATTCTGAAATACACATTGTCACATACATTTATTCAACATTAATAATATTAAAACTACTATTTTTGATTGTGTTCATTTTAAGACATATTGTTTGGAACCATATGCTCTACTACAAGTACATAACAATTCCAGAGTGGGCTCTGTTAATTCAAATTCTGAAGTACTAATCCATTTTAGGAACATCACCAATGGGGAGAGGATATACAGACAAGCCTGGTGCTCAAATTGATGACGCAGAACCTGAGAGTTGAGTGGAGATTAATGGATTTGGTTAAGTCAGTCGTCCTGACCAGCTCTTCCCAGCTTGCTAGTTGATGCTGGCTAGCTGGCAACAACAGCAGCATGGTGCTAGTTAAAACTTGTAAAAGAAAGTGATGTTTATTTCGATGGGCGAGGGAGACGTAACTTGTAGTAGGCCTTCTGGATGTCACCATGACATGTCAATTAGCTAGCATAACAACAAGATGTTGCGGATAAGCAGTGTAACAGTGTTGAATCGAGGTGCTTGCTAGCTTCTTCGCTCGGGCAACATGTCTCCCAGCGCGACCCAAGATGGTTGGGTGAAGAGGCTAGTGTTTCCCACTGGGGAGCGCAGTTGTTTCTCATTGGGGAGCGGTATCACAAGTCGCCAGTGGTGCTAAAGTGCCCAATTTGTTCCATCCCACTTGATTTTACTTGGAGTAGGATAATAGCCTACATGAGAAATAACTTGTAATATTGGTATTTGGTACTAGTAACCATCTGGATATCACCGTGATCAGGTATGGGCAAAAATTACAAAACAATTACAAAATAAAGATGCAAAATATCAGAAAGATCCATGTATCAAAATAAAATACTATTTTTTCATGTATTTAATTAGCCGGCCTGAAAAACATATACAAAACATTAGGAACATCTTCCTAATATTGAGTTGCACCCCCTTTTGTCCTCAGTACAGCCTCAATTCAGCAAGGTATGGACTCTACAAGTTGTCAAAAACATTCCACAGGAATTCTGGCCCATGTTGGATGTCCTTTGGGTGGTGGACCATTCTTGATACACACAGAAAACTGTTGAGCGTGAAAAACCCAGCAGCGTTGCAGTTCTTGATATACTCAAACTGGTGCACCTGGCACCTAATACCATATCCTGTTCAAAGGCACATACATATTTTGTCTTGCTCATTCACCCTCTGCATGGCACACACACACAGTCCATGTCTCAAGACTTAAAAATCCTTCTTTAACCTGTCTTCTCCCCTTCATTACACCGATTGAAGAGCTTTTAACAGGTGACATCAATGAGGGATCATAGCTTTATGTCTATGTCATGAAAGAGCAGGTGTTCCTAATGTTTTGTACACTCAGTGTATAAAAAGCATTTTCAAACATCCTTCCTCTTACTGAAGTTTCTATGTGAGAATTGCCAGAACAATCTGAGACAGGCCTACCAAAAAGGTTTCCGCTCCCACTGGCGTGGAATCGCCTTATTGTAGGCCTTTCTATTGTAGGCCTTTCAGTTATTGTAGGCCTTTCAGTTATTGTAGGCCTTTCTATCAAAGCTGATGATGATTGCTAGTGTTACGCCATGGGGACACTAAATCTACAGATGCAGTTTGTTTTGGCACACAGCACAGCATGTCACGCTCACCTGTGTCAAGATCCAGGAGAGGAAGGCAGACACAAAATAATCTTATACCTGTGGCATTTGTAATTGAATGAAGTAAAACATCACTGCAGGTGAGTGGGGCATGCTGTGCTGTGAAAAAAAACACTGCATTTGTATTTGGACCTACTTGGACTGAATTGATGAACGGATAGTTGTTTATTGTACTTCACCTTCTAGCAAAGACATCTAATGAGACAACATTGGCTTGCGTGTTAGCATGACCAAACCGTCTACTATAATAACCTCCCTCGTCAGATACCACTACCTTTGATGTTTCTTCGGGAAGAGAGAGCCTCCCTGAGATGCTTGGACAGCCTGCCTTTGTAATAATGATCTATGTTTCTTTTGATCTGAAGCAAACATTTCAGAGAAAAACATATATTATTTTGTACTGTACATTTAAAATGATTTTTTGAAATTGTGCCTTGGGGGTCTATCTTCAGGAGAGTCTTTCATAAGAAGATCACCCAAGAGCAGAGCATGTGATTATGGCACAGTTCCTCTGTAACCATAGAAGAAGAAAGGTCAATTCAAAGTCTGTGTAATTAACGTCAGTTTATTAGTATATCAGTCTTTCTCTTTGGCATAAGAACCAGTGTTAGACAAGAGTAGAACTCGTCGGCCTTTTTAGATGTTTGATTCATTTGAAGATAGTGGATTTGTACTCAAGTGGTGTATTAGAAATCTCTCAACATATTTCCAAGTGAGGCACCAGGTAAATGCACAAACAGTATTTCTCCACTTGGTGGGTTGAACATGCTGACCTGTGTCAAACCTGTAGACAACAACAAAAAATGTCCAAGTACATTTTTCTGTAGTTCTAGCACTAAACATTATTGGTAGCTTTACTTTTGACATCTGCTCTTTGCCAAACTTGGTTATGTTTGTATTTACAGTTTCCTGTCTCTGTTTAACATATGCAATTGTATAAATCAATCAATTGATCTCAAAAAACATCAGAATTGGGCTGCCTGTCTAAACATAGCCATTACATATTGTACAAAGGTGCATCAACAATTGCAGAAAATTACAACTCCTTGGGCCCTTGTGTCAAATTATTAATCATTTTGCTTAACACTTTATGACTATTGCCATACAGTAAAATGAGACATACGAAAGAAAGTCAGACATGCAGGATTTATTCTCAAGTGGGGGCAGATAAGAATCTGGAAATGTCATTCTCGTCGTGTTCATTAGGGAAAACAAAGGAAAACACTTTAAATCATTGAAGATTTGATTAAAAAAAAGTACATTACCGTGGCTTGGAAAAATAATGTCACGTCAAAAGGAGGAAAATAATCAGTATGAAAAACATTTGTCATCATTTGTCAACATTTGTCATCATGTCGCCAGATTGACTTTAGATGCCGTATAATATTAGGTAGCTAGCTAAGATTCAGGTGAGACCAACAAATTTTAGCTAGCTAACATTAGCATTGGCAGGTATTTTTGACAAATTGTGCCAATGACAATGATAGCAAAGTTGTTTCCTGCTAAATGTTTGCTTACTTTAGCAATGTCATCGTATTTCCAGGCCACTATATTGTAATTTCGTTGAAACTGTAATTACCCACTGGGCACACAGTGGTTGAATCAAAGTTGTTTCCACCTCATTTCAATGAAATTACTTTGAACCAACTTGGAATAGACGTAGATGTGACATCTGTGCCAGTCGGTAGCCTCAGTTCAGAATGACTGGGCTTATCACGACTTTTGGCCACCACTATAGCAGGGTCGGATTGAGAAAGTTCCTAACAATGGCATGATGCGACCGAGTGACAGAGGTGCAACCTATGAATTGGTCTATTTTCTTCTGTTTGGTGCCTAATGAACACAACCCAGCTCTGTCCCACTCAAACTTGTCTAGAACTCTCCCCTAACTGTGTAGTCAGTACATGGGATTCAATTGTAGAGGCAGGGCAATGCATTCATGTTAATGATCTGCAGCCCAGACATCCAGGACTTTGTGCTAACATTAACTTTACAAGGCAATCCAAAGACTAAACTTAAGTTCTAAGTAATTATTCCTAGTATTTGGAACACTCCGGGAAAGCACACACACACACACACACACACACACACTACTGTTAAAAAGTTTGGGATCACTTAGAAAAGTCAACAAAAAAAAGATGTGTTTTGCGGGTACTATTTAATGATGCTGTCAGTTGAGGACTTGTGAGGCGTCTGTTTCTCAAACTAAACACTCTAATGTACTTGTCCTCTTGCTCAGTTGTGCACCGGGGCCTCCCACTCCTCTTTCTATTCTGGTTAGAGCCAGTTTGCGCTGTTCTGTGAAGGGAGTAGTACACAGCATTGTACGAGATCTTCATTTCTTGGCAATTTCTCACATGGAATAGCCTTCATTTCTCAGAACAAGAATAGACTGAAGATTTTCAGAAGAAAAGTATTTTTTTTCTGGCCATTTTGAGCCTGCTAACATAATTGCAAAAGGGTTTTCTAATGATCAATTAGCCTTTTAAAATGATAAACTTGGATTAACTAACACAACGTGCCATTGGAACACAGGAGTGATGGTTGCTGATAATGAGCCTATGTACGCCTATGTAGATATTCCATAGAAAATGTGCTGTTTCCAGCTACGATAGTCATTTACAACTTTAACAATGTCTAGACTGCATTTCTGATCAATTTGATGTTATTTTAATGGACAAAAAATGTGCTTTTCTTTCAAAAACAAGGATATTTCTAAGTGACCCCAAACTTTTGAACGATAGTGCATATATATACATACAAATTATAATTTTCTATTGATCTGGCATACAGCAAACTGTTTATCCTATTACAAACTGTATATCCTATTACAACATAGAAAAGGAAGGGGAAATGTCAATTATTATGACTTATTTAATGAGATTAAGATGGCGACGGCACAAGTATGATTTCAAGCAGGCTCGTCTCCTGGGAGCCACACACACAGACACACTCACACACACGCAGAGCAGTGTGACAAACTTCCCAGCGCCCCTCTTAATGTGACGCTACAGTCAATTTGGGAATTGCAATAAGATTTATTGTGTGGCTGCATATGGCAAATTCTTCCGTCTCCCGCTGGATGTCTGGGACTCTTATGTAGCAAGCACCGGCGCCACGCGTACACACCACAGCGTAGTGAGAATATGTGGCGGTCCCATGCATGCGCGCGCGCACGCACATACATACATGCACGCGCGCGCGCACATACATACATACACGCACGCGCGCACGCACATACATACACGCACGTGCGCACGCACACACACGCAGGCAGGCAGGCAGGCAGACACACACACACACACCAGGGTTGGGCTCAATTCTGAATTTTGGAATTGACTCCCATTCAACTCATAAGTTGAAATTAAAATTGAATTGGCCACACCCCACAGGATGTAGAATTTGAATTTGCATTTGAGTGACAGGAAGTAGAATTAAATTTAGTGCAATTGTCACACCCTGACCATAGTTTGCTTTGTATGTTTCTATGTTTTGGTTGGTCAGGGTGTGAGCTGGGTGGGCATTCTATGTTACATGTCTAGTTTGTCTAGTTCTATGTTTGGCCTGATATGGTTCTCAATCAGAGGCAGGTGTTCGTCATTGTCTCTGATTGGGAACCATATTTAGGTAGCCTGTTTGGTGTTGGGTTTTGGTGGGTGATTGTCCTTAGTGTCCTTATGTCCTTTTTCTGTTGTGTGTATGTGCACCAGTATTAGACTGTTTGGTGTTGGGTTTTGGTGGGTGATTGTCCTTAGTGTCCTTATGTCCTTTTTCTGTCGTGTGTATGTGCACCAGTATTAGACTGTTTGGTGTTGGGTTTTGTGGGTGATTGTCCTTAGTGTCCTTATGTCCTTTTTCTGTCGTGTGTGTGCACCAGTATTAGGCTGTTTGGTGTTGGGTTTTGGTGGGTGATTGTCCTTAGTGTCTTGATGTCCTTGTTCTGTGTGTATGTGCACCAGTATTAGACTGTTTGGTGTTGGGTTTTGTGGGTGATTGTCCTTAGTGTCCTTATGTCCTTTTTCTGTCGTGTGTATGTGCACCAGTATTAGGCTGTTTGGTGTTGGGTTTTGGTGGGTGATTGTCCTTAGTGTCTTGATGTCCTTGTTCTGTGTGTATGTGCACCAGTATTAGGCTGTTTGGTGTTGGGTTTTGGTGGGTGATTGTCCTTAGTGTCTTGATGTCCTTGTTCTGTGTGTATGTGCACCAGTATTAGGCTGTTTGGTGTTGGGTTTTGGTGGGTGATTGTCCTTAGTGTCTTGATGTCCTTGTTCTGTGTATGTGCACCAGTATTAGGCTGTTTGGTGTTGGGTTTTGGTGGGTGATTGTCCTTAGTGTCTTGATGTCCTTGTTCTGTGTGTATGTGCACCAGTATTAGGCTGTTTCGGTTTTCCTTACGTTTTGTAGTTTTTGTATTGGATTCGTGTTGCTTCAGTTTCATTAAACATGGATCACAATAGCCACGCCGCATTTTGGTCTGACTCTCTTTCCCATACAGAAAACCGTGACAGAATCACCCACCACAACAGGACCAAGCGGCGTGGTAACGAGCAACAGAGGCAGCAGCAGCAGCAGCAATGGGAGAGGCTGCACTATTTGGAGGAATTGGAAGGAAGAGGACCCTGGGCTCAGCCAGGAGAATATCGCCGCCCCAAAGAAGAACTGGATGCGGCGAAAGCGGAGAGGCGCTGGTATGAGGAGGCAGCGCGGCGTCGTGGATGGAAGCCCGAGAGTCAGCCCCAAAAATGTATTGTGGGGGGGGCTCACAGGAAGTATGGGGAAGCCAGGTAGGAGAACTGCGTCAACTTCCTGTGGTTACCGGGGGGCGAGAGAGACCGGGCAGGCACCGTGTTATGCTGTGAAGTGCACGGTGTCCCCAGTGCGGGTGCATAGCCCGGTGCGGTACATTCCAGCTCCACGTATCGGCCGGGCTAGAGTGGGCATCGAGCCAAGTGCCATGAAGCCGGCTCTACGCATCTGGTCTCCAGTGCGTCTCCTTGGGCCGGCTTACATGGCACCAACCTTGCGCACGGTGTCCCCGGTTCGCCTGCATAGCCCAGTGCGGGCTATTCCACCTCGCCGCACTGGCAGGGCGACCGGGACCATTCAACCGGGTAAGGTTGGGCAGGCTCGGTGCTCAAGAGCTCCAGTGCGCCTGCACGGTCCGGTCTATCCGTCACCACCTCCACGCACCAGCACTCCGGTGGCAGCCCCCCGCACCAGGCTGTCTCTCCAGCTTTGCCGGAGCCTTCCTCCTCTCCAGCGCTGCCGGAGTCTCCCGCCTCTCCAGCGCTGCCGGGGCCTTCCTCCACTCCAGCGCAGCCTGAGTCTCCCGCCTGTTTAGCGCTGCCAGAGCCTTCCGCCTCTACAGCGCTGCCGGAGTCTCCCGCCTGTTCAGAACTGCCAGTCTGCATGGAGCTGCCAGTCTGCATGGAGCTGCCAGTCTGCATGGAGCTGCCAGTCTGCATGGAGCTGCCAGTCTGCATGGAGCTGCCAGTCTGCATGGAGCTGCCAGTCTGCATGGAGCTGCCAGTCTGCAAGGAGCTGCCAGTGTGCAAGGAGCCGCCATAGCTGCCAGTGTGCAAGGAGCCGCCAAAGCTGCCAGTGTGCAGGATGCCGCCAAAGCTGCCATTCTGCAAGGAGCCGCCAGAGCCGCCAGTCTGCATGGAGCCGCCAGAGCCGCCAGTCTGCATGGAGCCGCCAGAGCCGCCAGTCTGCATGGAGCCGCCAGAGCCGCCAGTCTGCATGGAGCCGCCAGAGCCGCCAGTCTGCATGGAGCCGCCAGAGCCGCCAGTCTGCATGGAGCCGCCAGAGCCGCCAGTCTGCATGGAGCCGCCAGAGCCGCCAGTCTGCATGGAGCCGCCAGAGCCGCCAGTCAGCATGGAGCCGCCAGAGCCGCCAGTCAGCATGGAGCAGCCAGAGCCGCCAGTCAGCATGGAGCAGCCAGAGCCGCCAGTCAGCATGGAGCAGCCAGAGCCGCCAGTCAGCATGGAGCAGCCAGAGCCGCCAGTCAGCATGGAGCAGCCAGAGCCGCCAGTCAGCATGGAGCAGCCAGAGCCGCCAGTCAGCATGGAGCAGCCAGAGCCGCCAGTCAGCATGGAGCAGCCAGAGCCGCCAGTCAGCATGGAGCAGCCAGAGCCGCCAGTCAGCATGGAGCAGCCAGAGCCGCCAGTCAGCATGGAGCAGCCAGAGCCGCCAGTCAGCATGGAGCAGCCAGAGCCGCCAGTCAGCATGGAGCAGCCAGAGTCGCCAGTCAGCATGGAGCTTCCAGATCTGCCAGTCAGCATGGAGCTTCCAGATCTGCCAGTCAGCATGGAGCTTCCAGATCTGCCAGTCAGCATGGAGCTTCCAGATCTGCCAGTCAGCATGGAGCTTCCAGATCGGCCAGTCAGCATGGAGCTTCCAGATCTGCCAGTCAGCATGGAGCTTCCAGATCTGCCAGTCAGCATGGAGCAGCCAGAGCAGCCAGTCAGCATGGAGCTTCCAGATCTGCCAGTCAGCATGGAGCAGCCAGATCTGCCAGTCAGCATGGAGCTTCCAGATCTGCCAGTCAGCATGGAGCTTCCAGATCTGCCAGTCAGCATGGAGCAGCCAGAGCAGCCAGTCAGCATGGAGCTTCCAGATCTGCCAGTCAGCATGGAGCAGCCAGAGCAGCCAGTCAGCCAGACTCTTCCAGATCTGCCAGTCCATGTTTTGTAGTTTTTGTATTGGATTCGTGTTGTTTCATTAAACATGGATCGCAATAGCCACGCCGCATTTTGGTCTGACTCTCTTTCCCATACAGAAAACCGTGACAGCAATTCAAAGAAATTCCACTCAGAACATGAGATTTGAATTGAATCTGACTGATCACACTTCCAGACACCAAAGAATATATCACTTTTCTCAGGGAATAATGTTTGCAATACTCTTTTACCCTTAGTGCTAAAATAGCCAATTATATTTCCAACAAACATTTAATCTGTTTGGCTTCTTTTTGAAGGCCTCAGGGTCAATGAAGGTTAAACTAATGCATTATGGGAGAAGTAGTATTTTCTCCATATGTGACTCGTTTCAAGAAATTTGGTGTGTCGCACATCACTACTTCAAAGGAGGCATTTAAATGTAACTATTTTTTTTAATCAAAATGCATTTTTTGGCAGAAATGCCTTCTGAAACATGTGAACTTTTATGTGCATTAATAACATACATACAAATAAAATTGTTCAATTACGAGCTTAGTTGGTTTAGCCACGGAAAAAGACAGGAACCTTGCCGCTAGCCATGATTAGCTGAGACAAATGGATGGGCTGGATGAGATGAGTTTGGATTGGTCTGCCATGTAGCATGCTTCTGTTTATAACGTGAGTTGCTCAGTATGTGTTGCTAGTCCTTTCTACCGCGCTGTTTTTGACAGATATAATGTTAGCCATTGAGAACTACAAATGTTTCGCTACTTTTTCAACAACGTTGATATGCTGTTTACCAGACGCTATCGAAAGATCCGTTGGGAAAAGTGATGTGCTACTTTCTGCACACACCATGGTCAGTATGCACCGGAGTGACTTGACACAACTCTGGCCCCCAAAAAATGTAGTTACAAACAAATCTGAGTTAAAGGTTATAGTCTGCCGTGAAGTGTTCAGCCATGAATACAGGTAAGAGTCTAGGTACATGTTCGTGGCTCACTAGCTAACGTTACGTGTATAATCTGTGTAGTAATATTATTCAAATCAAAACTCCATTTGCATTGCTAGTTATAGCCTAATGTTAGCTACATGTAGCTAATATTGAACCTAGTTGTTAGCTTTAGCCACCTGCAGATTCATACTACAGCTATGACAATGTTTGTGTTGGTAGTAGTATGAGTTGGGATTATGTGGGTTTATTGTTTAGCTAGCTAGCTATATGTCTCAAAAGACTACTTCACCAGATGATTACAAAACCCATCAAGTTAGCCAGGTGTGTCTGGGGGTGATTACAACCATCTATTGTATTTAATGAACATGTGTACATCTCTAGACAATAGTGACTCACCCACTTAGCTAGATGTGACTGGGGGGTGGTTATAGCATAGTGTCCACTTAGCTAGATGTGGCTGGGGGGTGGTTATAGGATAGTGTCCACTTAGCTAGATGTGGCTGGGGGGTGGATATAGGATAGTGTCCACTTAGCTAGATGTGGCTGGGGGGTGGTTATAGGATAGTGTCCACTTAGCTAGATGTGACTGGTGGGTGGTTATAGGATAGTGTCCACTTAGCTAGATGTGGCTGGGGGGTGGTTATAGGATAGTGTCCACTTAGCTAGATGTGGTTATAGGATAGTGTCCACTTAGCTAGATGTGACTGGGGGGTGGTTATAGGATAGTGTCCACTTAGCTAGATGTGACTGGGGGGTGGTTATAGGATAGTGTCCACTTAGCTAGATGTGGCTGGGGGGTGGTTATAGGATATAACCATTTCAGTGTACTGTTTACAACTTCTGTATCCTGTGCATGTGACAAATACACTTAGATTTGATATAGTGAGTGTTTACCAGAGACGGTAATGTGAACAACAACATGACCTGCACCTAAGTCAGATTAGGATACATGGCTAGAAATGCTTTATTTTTACCTGGAGTTTTTCCTTGTTGTAGTCTACTAATTTTGCCACTTTTAGTCTTGAAATCTTTGGTTGTTTACTAAACTATGGCCTCACATGTGAATCCTTAAAGAGATGGGTGGGGTTAAGGTTTAAGAGGGTGTGAATGATGCGGAATAGGTGTAGACAAAAAAATAACTCTCCAGTAGGTGTACCAAAACATTCAAGCACCTTTTTCTCAAAAGTGTATCAACTTTCAAAGCAGAATTACTTTCCCATTGTTCCTCAACTGCACAATATGTACATTTGTTTAGACTACACCTAATATATCCTTAACTAAAATATAAACGCAACATGTAAAGTATTGAGCGGAAATAAAATGTTCCATATGCACAAAAAGCTTATTTTTGCTATATTTTGTGCACAAATTTGCTTTCATCGATGTTAGTGACCATTTCTCCTTCGCCAAGATAATCCATCCACCTGACAGGTGTGGCATATCAAGAAGCTGATTAAACAGCATGATCAATACAGAGGTGCACCTTGTGCTGGGGACAATTAAAGGCCACTCTAAAATGTGCAGTTTTGTCATACAACACAATTCTCAAGTATTGAGGGAGCATGGACAGCTGATGCAACTGTGGGTTTGCCCAACCAAAGAATTCTGCAAAAACTATCAGAAACCGTCTCAGGGAAGCTCATCTGCGTGCTCGTCATCCTCACCAGGGTCTTGCAGTTCAGTGTCGTAACCAACTTCAGTGGGCAAATGTTCACCTTCAATGGCCACTGGCATGCTGGAGAAGTGTGCTCTTCACGGATACATCCTGGTTTCAACTGTACTGGGCAGATGGCAGACAGCATGTATGGCATCGTGAGGGCGAACAGTTTGCTGATGTCAACATTGTGAACAGAGTGCCCCATGGTGGCGGTGGTGTTATGGTATGAGCAGGCATAAGCTACGGACAACAAACACAATTGCATTTTATAGATGGCCATTTGGATGCACAGAGATACCGTGATACCTTGACGAGAACCAGTCTGCCATCTGCCCAGTACAGTTGAAACCAGGATGTATCAGTGAAGAACACACTTCTCCAGCGTGCCAGTGGCCATCAAAGGTGAGCATTTCCCCACTGAAGTCGGTTGGCCTATGGTTCTTTTTAGTGCATTCTTATTTTTGTTGAGTGAAGAAATTAGAGGGATGTGAATTTCACTTTATAATTGGCCAGGCCGTCGTTGTAAATAAGAATTTGTTCTTAATTGACTCACCTGCATAAATTATGGTTAAATAAAAATACATATAATCCGAATTGTAATTCTGTATCCTGTTTAGTACTTCAATTCAAATTAACGCATTGAATTGAAATTGATGAGACACACACACACACACACACACACACACACACACACACACACACACACACACACACACACACACACACACACACACACACACACACACACACACACGATAACTCATTATGAAGGAAAAGAACAATAGGCCATGTTGAAATCGGTTCCCATAATTATACGAACAGAAAGGGTAATTACCAAATATTATTGGACGGCGGGTGACATGGATGAGAGATGGTATACAGTTGGAATGTATTATATACTTCTGTAGGATCACCATCGAAAAACAACCCGTTTTGAAAGCAGTTCCTCCATGAAAACCCCAATTTAAAAATTTATATATCGTGTTTGAGTCACTACTATTTCTGAGAAACCACCTTTTAATCAACAAATGTCGAACATTTCCTCTGATCTCAATTTATAAACACTGCACTCTTGTCTTTCTCGTCACACCATATTGAAAAGGGAATATGCTTTATATGGCATGTTCCTTCTTAGTAAAATGTGTGCATGGTTGCTGCAACTACCTTCCTTCTGTGTGTGTGTGTGTGTGTGTGTGTGTGTGTGTGTGTGTGTGTGTGTGTGTGTGTGTGTGTGTGTGTGTGTGTGTGTGTGTGTGTGTGTGTGTGTACTTGTTTAGATCAGCTTGGTATTAGTCTCTTGTCGAAGATACTGCTTAAGTGTTATAATCTCTAATAAACAAGTAAAAACTTACAACAAAAAGTACATGCTGTCTTCTGTCCACTGATAAACACCTAATGCCTAAAGTCAATGATTCGATTCTGAATTTGTAAGGAAATCTCAGTCTTTATTTTTTTCTGATTGTCTGTCTCACCAAGTTGTACTGACACTTTTAGAGCCAACACCGGCTAATAAATACAATGAAATGTTAAAATGCACAATTGAATTTCAAATACAATACTTAACACAAAATGTGTGGGGCCAGGAAAAATTATGTCTGCTTCTGTAGGTTGAAACTGACCGGTGGTCTGAGTGACCTTTGAATTTGTGTCAAAGGTCAGAGCACTTCAGGCAGCACTGAAGCTAAAACAACTATTTCTGCATAAATAATACAAATGTTACTAAACTGGAAATGTACTCAAATCTGGCGTCCACACAGGAAATGTTTTGTTTGTCAGAATTTTGTCATTGTTGTTTTCTAACGACAACTTCACATTAGACAGTACTGAAAAACTACCACTCATATCCAGTGCCTGTGATGCTTATAAAACTTGAAACAATGTCTTTGCATGAGGTGAACAGTACAGCTCTCCTTTTCTCTGTATTGCAAGCAAAATCAAACTTCAGTCGTAACAAAAATGTTATTTTCTACCAACCTACAAAATATAATTCGACATGGTCGTAAAGAGACACAAATCACATACAAATCAACCAGAAAACAGAGAAACCTAAACCCGCCTAAAATAGAGGTTGTAAATGTATACATATTTTCAAAGTAGAGATGGGCATATGAAAATAGGACTTATGGGTATATTTTAATTTACCTGAAATATCTATTTCAAAATATTCTTGCACTACTTTTTTGAAATGCTAGAGCTAATATTGACCAATATTGATGTTTTTGTTTTCTTTGCAAATGTACCAATTTTACAAAAACAAAACATTGGTTTGTATTTTGAAAACCATCTCTGGCTACATAATTGTAAACTGATCAATTCACATGAACAAATCTGATCTTCTGAATCTAGGTACAATAGAGTAAATAAAACCTACATTAAAAAAAACCTAAATATATGGTCGGGACCGCTCCTCTGCATTTTCCTGTATGACAAATAGAACTAGAAGAGTTCAACTTTAAGACTTATTGTGCCTATTATGATGTCCTGTGTCTTTATCAACATTTGCAGAGTCTATACAACATGTTTTATTCACAACCTCTATAGTCAAACAAAAGATATTTCAAACCTAAAAGCCACTCCAGCTGAACGTCAGTGTACTGTAGCAGTTGACCAAAATAACTAATTTGATCGTTTTTGGCCCCTTTGCATTATGTATGAATTAAAGGGGAAGTTCAGGATTGTACAACTCGATGTTAGATTATTCCTCACCCTGAAAGTATTCTATGGGCCAGGAGAAACTGTAACCCATTATTTTTTTGGTTTTCTCTAAACAGCCAATACAAAATGAGGCTAGATTCAAATCAGGTTGAGTGTTAACCGGCGATAGGCAACACCCGCATAGCTGATGTTTTGTTGGTGTTGGAGCTGTCAAATCAGTGAGCAGCTGCTCTTGATCATTGTCACGAAGTCACACCCATCCCACTCGCGTTAGAAGTTCAGAACGAGAAAGTGCAGGCTATATACTGTAGAAATAATGGCGCTCAAACTGAAAATCATTCAGTGAAAATATGTGGATTTCTATCAGCCTAATTCAGGTGTAAATTACATCTCACATTCCAGTGTTCCAACGTGTAAACAAAGCTGCATGCGATTTTTCTTAATGCGACTCCGTGCAGCCAATGGCAATGTCTGCTTTAGGTATAATGCCAAGACCTTCTTGTGGATTTGACAGCGCTAACGCAGTTCCACCTCCGACACCACCAAAACATCTGCAATGCAGATGTCAGCTAAAGCGGCAGCTTTCTCCTAATAGGGACACCTCAGCAATAAAAACTGATTGTATAAGACTTTTTGCAGCATCAGCATTAAGACTAGAATATTTCTGAGTGATGTGAATGTAGGTTTGGCACATTTGATGAAAAACTGTACAATATCTCAGAAAATAATAATTATAATAATAGGTATTTTCTCCTCTGTTTCATTGTCAGTCTGAAAATGTCTACCACTCACTCGTATGAAATCAAAACACATTCACAAGCTGGCACAGCATACCTGAGCAAGGATATAAACCCCATCATGAACAGTAATGTAACATATTGTAAGCATTTGTGGAGAAAGGTGTAGATGTACTGTACTCATAAGAAATAATAAGATAAGATGAAAGCTAAGGATTTATATTCACTTTCAAATGTTAAAGTCCTGACAGTCCAAGGTTTTACAGGCAGTAAGTAACCTGTCATGAAAGTGTCCATGGAAATCCAGAAACCCACAATCAAAGGAAACATATCATAAAAACGTAATCACACTTAAAATAAACATTTAACACCGATAGCTGTTGAAGACCAATTTCTGATGTCTCAGTCAAGTCCGTGGACTCTCCTTTAAAAAACCACACGCAGAAATGTGTCAGTTCTCTCTTTGTTCGAACATTCTCTTCTCATCGCCCTGACTCTTACTAGCTCTTGTCTGTGTTGGATTGTCTTGTTCACTGTCTATCTGTCTGGAAGTTGTCTCAACCCAATCACTTGGTACGGGATTGTTCAGAAAAAGTGTTCTTGTCCAAAATGGTAGTTTGAGAAACATGGGCGGTCTGTGAGATCTTCAAATGCTCAGTGTATGTCACGACCTGTCCAGAGTCAATCAGAGAATGCTCAGTGTATGTCACATCCTGTCCAGATTCAATCAGAGAATGCTCAGTGTATGTCATGTCCTGTCCAGAGTTAATTAGAGCTTGCTCAGTGTATGTCACATCCTGTCCAGAGGCAATCAGAGAATTCTCAGTGTATGTCACATCCTGTCCAGAGTCAATCAGAGAATTCTCAGTGTATGTCACATCCTGTCCAGAGTCAATCAGAGAATGCTCAGTGTATGTCACTTCCTGTCCAGAGTCAATCAGAGAATGCTCAATGTATGTCACGTCCTGTCCAGAGTCAATCAGAGAATGCTCAGTGTATGTCACATCCTGTCCAGAGTCAATCAGAGAATGCCACATCCTGTCCAGAGGCAATCAGAGAATTCTCAGTGTATGTCACGTCCTGTCCAGAGTAAATCTGAGCATGCTCAGTCCGTGGTGCATCAAATCCCAGCCAAACTGTTCCGCCCCCCTTGTACTGTTGAAAAGTTGTTCTGAGCAAAACTCAGTCTCTGTCATATTGTCCTGCTTAATTTTTTTTCTAAAAGTTCAGAAGTTCTTCTGAGCAGGTTCAGTTGGCACTGACAGGCTCCCGTGTCTCGTGGTCACTGCTGTAGTCCGATTTGTCCTCAAAGTCTTCGTACATGTCTATCTCGTCCTCCCCGTTGACTGGGTGGTCACCGGTCACCATGGCAACCGGCTCTGGCTTGACCACGCCGAACGTGCTCTGGATGACAGGGATTGCGGGCTCGGGGCTGGCCGACGCGCTGGAGCAGTCTGATGTTAGGTGCGGTGAAGGCGTGGCTGTCGCCATGGTGATGGCGCCCGGGTAGAGGCCTCCAGCGCTGTTGCTGATGGGGATCTGAGGCTGTGGCCTGAGGTAGAGAAGAAGAAAGAAAGAAAGAAAGAAAGAAAGAAAGAAAGAAAGAAAGAAAGAAAGAAAGAAAGAAAGAAAGAAAGAAAGAAAGAAAGAAAGAAAGAAAGAAAGAAAAAGAGAGAATGAAGAGAGAGAGGGAGGGATAAGGAAGGAAAGAGAGAGAGAGAGAGAGAGAGAGAAAAGAGTGAGGGGGAGATAGAGAAAGAGTGAGCAGAGAGTGAGAGACAGAGGAAGAGAAAGAAAGAGAGAGTGAGAGGTAGAGGTAGCGAGGGAATGAGAAAAAGAGAGAGAGACAGAGAGGGTGTATTAGAAAAACAGATTCATTCTTTACCAGACTGATTTTGAACGGTGCATTAATTCTTCAGCTATTTAAAACAAGTTGAACAGTAGCTCACTCTCTTCTTTTGGACAAGCCTTAACACAGAGCTACTGCCAGCACACAGTAATCCTGTGAACGTCAGCTAAATAACCTTTCCATAAATGGATGGAATGAAGGTAAACGCATATCACTCAATCAAGCCCTCTGGCTCCTCAAATGAAGCACATGATCCAAGAAAATTGCTGTCAGTTTCCTCACCTAACAGTTCTTCCTCCCCCTTCGAGAAAACAATTACAGCAGAGAACAGACTTAAACTACTTAAAAACAACCCGGTTTTCATTATACGGCGAGCCTGGTTGAAATTGGTTATACCTCAACTTATAGCCAAGTTATTTAGTCATGAGTGAAACGCCAGCCACTACAGCAAATCAGGCTTCGCATTCGCTTGACCACACACAGTAAATGACAGAGTTAAGCCTGTGACATCTACCTATACCGCCACTCTCCCCAGTTAGCACATTTGGCTCCTTGGAAGATTTGGGAATGTATGTTTTTTGTTTCACATTGGTTATGGGAACGAAGCCATAAGTTTCCTGACCGGTAAAATTGAACGTTTTTAAACGTTCTGAGAACAGAAGGGAACATTTTGCCCGTTCTGGGACATTTTACTCTGGTTCCTTAAAAGTTTTCACGTGAGGTTTTATTAACGCTCTGAGAACGGAAATTGTAAGTTATGAAAACATACATTTTATATATATTTTTTTGTATCCTTAACCCTTTACACAAATATGAAATGCATATGTATGAGCATGGTAGCAATTGAAAGGGAACAATTTGGAGATTATGGGAAAATTATTAGACCAAAGTTCACCATATACAAGACTGAATCCAAACATTACACAGTTGAATTTATGTGTATTTTACATGTACTGTACTTTTCACTGCATTTGTTGATAACGAAATCTGAAAATAATCTGGACACATTCAGTAACATGATAAGAAAATAGAATGTGGGGTAAGTGCAACATGAGACAAAACAAATTGCCCAAGTGGCCACAAACCTCTCCAAAGTGTGCACAGTTCCTATGTCATTTCAATGCACTTTAATGACTCAAAGAAGAGTCATCAACTATAATGTGCTTTGAGCTCTCCTAGCTGTGCCATTGAGGAACTAGAGCAAGCACACAATTACTGTTGTTGTTTATGTGATCCAAAAACAGACCATTTAAAATCACAATCTGGGTCAGGTGGGCATCAATTGAAAGCTTGTTCTATTGTTCTATTGTCAACATCTTATGGTATTAGGCTTTCACAGGGGAATTCAGAGAAACAGATCATCATTTTGGTGCACATAGATAGGAGTGCATTCAGGTGCGTGTTCCGTGGGGAATCTTCTTCACAATAGACAAACATAGGCTCATTCTCTTCAGGACAACCCAGGGTATGACACCATGTCATCTTGTAACTGTACATTAAACATAGTGATCATAAACTTTGACACTGTATATAACTTGAGTTTTATGATATGGAAATGTGAAGTGCACATTTGGACTCACGGGTGTTTGGTTTCCTTGTATAACATCAAATTAGTATATATTTTAACCCTCAATGTCTCATCTTTCAAAATACATTGAGTCCTCTTCATTTACAGCATTTCCCTCACTCAGACAACAAAAGTTGGCCAAATAGCGGGAGGGATGGGGCTAACTTCTTCTCGCGAGTGGTGCTCAAGTTCAGAACGGCTGTCAGTCAAAACCCATACAGCAATGTGAAGCACAGAGCCTGTGCTCTGACATCATTTATAGCATGTTACTGTACAGCCACTGCATTCCAATTTAGGCACTTATCAATGACAAAATCTACCATTTTCAACCCACGCATACAGTGCATTCGGAAAGTATTCAGACCCCTTCCCTTTTTGCACATTTTGTTACTTTCAATCTACACACTTACTCATCAATCTACATACACAATCCCCATAATGACAAAGTGAAAACACTTTTCAGACCCTTTGCTATGAGACTCGAAATTGAGCTCAGGTGCATCCTGTTTAAATTGAGCATCCTTGAGATGCTTCCTCAACTTGATTGGAGTCCACCTGTGGTAAATCCAATGTATTGGACATGATCTGGAAAGGCACACACACCTGGCCAGACAGAAGCCACTCCTCAGTAAAATGCACATGACAGCCTGCTTGGAGTTTGCCAAAAGACACCTAAAGGCTTCTCAGACTATGAGAAACAAGATTCTCTGGTCTGATAAAACCAAGACTGAACTCTTTGGCCTGAATGCCAATCGCCATGCCTGGAGGAAAGCTGGCACCATCCCTACGGTGAAGCATGGTGTTGGCATCATCATGCTGTGTGGATGTTTTTCAGCGGCAGGGACTGGGAGACTAGTCAGGATCGAGGGAAAGATGAATGGAGCAAAGTACAGAGAGATCCTTGATGAAAACCTGCTCCAGAGCACTCAGGACCTCAGACTGGGGCAAAGGTTCACTTTCCAAAAGGACATCGAGCCTAAGCACACAGCCAAGACAACGCAGGA
The DNA here is from genome assembly GCF_013265735.2 of Oncorhynchus mykiss. NCBI lineage: Eukaryota > Metazoa > Chordata > Actinopteri > Salmoniformes > Salmonidae > Oncorhynchus > Oncorhynchus mykiss. Next base: position 9,631,346 of record NC_050570.1, read on the forward strand.
GTGGCTTTGGGACAAGTCTCTGAATGTCCTTGAGTGGCCCAGCCAGAGCCTGGACTTGAACCCGATCGAACATTTCTGGAGAGACCTGAAAATAGCTGTGCAGTGACGCGCCCCATCCAACCTGACAGAGCTTGAGAGGATCTTCAGAGAAGAATGGGAGAAACTCCCTAAAGACAGGTCTGCCAAGCTTATAGCGTCATACCCAAGCAGACTCGAGGCTGTAATCGCTGCCAAAGGTATTTCAACAAAGTTCTGAGTAAAGGGTCTGAATACTTATGTAAATGTGATACTTCCGTTTTTTTATATATATAAATGTGTAAAATGTAAAAAATAAAAAATAAACTGTTTTTGCTTTGTCATTACGGGGTATTGTGTGTGGATTGATGAAGAAAAAAACGAGTTAATACATTTTAAAATAAGGATGTAACTAGGATTGCAAAATTAACTTTCAATAAATTCCCTGGTTTCCCATAATCCTGGTTGGAGGATCCTGGAATCAGGAGGGAATAAGTAGAACATCTGGAACCCTCCAACCAGGATTTCTGGAAAAGTTCCCAGAATTTTGCAACCCTAGCTGTAACGTAACAAAATGTGGAAAAAGTCAAGGGGTCTGAAAACTTTCCGAATGCACTGTAGGTACGAGTGTAAACGGCTACCTTTCATTTAATGTTTCAATAGGACTTTCAATAACACTGCTAGCTTATTCTGGGTTAAATATTTGGAACTCTAACCACAGATAGGAAACATAGAAATTAATTTCCTTGGGCATTAATCATGCCAACACATTTTATTTTATTGGGACATGGCATCAGTGAGATTCAAACCTATGATCTTCTGTTCTCTATTCATTGAATAAATCCCTGCGCCACCCGGATGAACCTAGCATGCCATGTTTTTTATGAAAATAATGTTCATTTATTTTTCTTTTTTGAACCTTAATGTAACATTTTAGTCTATTCAAAAATACACATTTCAAAGGAAACAAGCACTCATTAAGATCAGTGTGGCCAATTACTGGGCCACACACATGAGCACACTTAACAAGATAGAGGATAGAGACAGTTATGTTGATGCTGAGAAATAATATTTGAAATAACATTCTCTTCATGTTCTGAGATTGGATTTTAGAACTTGTGATGTTCATGTGTACAATTCCATTTTTTTTTACGTTCCCAGAAAATTGCCAAGACCTGACATAAAAGAGAATCATACCTTCTCTGAACGTTCTGAGAACATCGCTTAAGTCACAACATTTGAGAACTTGAAAATATGACATTAAAAAGATTCACATGGGAACTGTTCTGTGGAAGTACTGAAATTCACAAAAAATAACATTGTTTCTTAACGTTCTCAGAACAATTTGAGAACATGACTTTAGATGGAAACCTGTAGGAAACGTTATCCTGAAGTACTGAAATTCCCACGGAAGAACATTGTTTTTTAACGTTCTCAGAACAATTTGAGAACATGACTTTAGATGGAAACCTGTAGGAAACGTTATCCTGAAGTACTGAAATTCCCACGGAAGAACATTGTTTTTTAACGTTCTCAGAACAATTTGAGAACATGACTTTAGATGGAAACCTGTAGGAAACGTTATCCTGAAGTACTGAAATTCCCACGGAAGAAAATTGTTTTTTAACGTTCTCAGAACAATTTGAGAACATTCCCAATGTCAAATAAGTTGGAGAACGTTCCTAGAACATTACAAAAATTGAAATGAAATATAACCATGCTTGAACTTTTAAGAAACGTTCTGTTAAAGTAATGGAATACCAAAAAAGTTCCCAGAAAGATGTGGGGAGGTTGTATGCAAAATAATTATAGGACGAACACGCTCTCACCAAGCGCTAAGAAATATGGTTCTCAGAACATTGTGTGCTAGCTGGGTCTCTCTCTCCCTCTCTCTCTCAAACATCTGCTTACGTTTTATATCCTGGTAGTGTAATGTCTGTGTCCAATTTCTACCGCCCGCAAGCGCCCGCCATTGTCCTAATTTAATAAATGACAACTATTAAAAATCGTTCCAATTCAAAGCTGTGCCCCTGGTAAATCCATTGAAACGAGGCCCGCCGTGATGACTTAAAACACATCCATGCCTGTTTCCTATTAAGACCAAGCCACTAGTTTTGTCTGAGTCCAAAATGGCACCCTTTTCCCTATATAACGCACTACTTTTAATCAGGGTCCCGGTCAAAACTAGTGCACTATTTAGAGAATAGGGTGCAATTTGTGACACTACCTTGTTCTCAGCGTTGCCTACAGTTTGACAGAAGAGGATCAGAAAAGCATAATGATAAGAGACCTCATTATCGCTAAACTAGTAGTTTGGATAACAAATTCAGCTCACAGCTCAGCACTATTGCTTCAGGGACATGGTCAGAGTCAGTACTTGGTACAGTGGGAATTAGCCAAACAAAGAACAACTTCCCTTAACAAAATTATTAGGACCAGTTGACTCCAGTGTACCATCCGAAAATGTGAGCATGAAAAAATATTAAAGGGATTGTTGATCCCAAGATCACTGTTTACTTATCACTTTAAACTTAGTATTAAAGGGGAAGGTGCAGTTGCTACATCCACTTTTGGACTTATAAATTAACTATGTGTACCCAATGATTCTTGACTAATATAACTTCTAAATTCCTCATGAGCTTAGTTCAACTGTCACACCCCATCAGAACCCAGAATATAAGCTTGTTTAACTCCAACGTTTGTAAACAAAGTAAATGTCAACAAAACACTATACAGCCTCAGAATATGGTTAAAACTATACTTTTGATATCATGGATGGTCAGTCCTAACTCTGTCTATGAATTTGAGAATGGTGACAAATTTTGTCCAGCTCATCCGTCAGCTGTTTATCTAAAACAGGGGTGAGGAGAACACTTAGTTATAGTTTGAACTGCTGATTGCTGCTTTAAAGGCTAATTACACTCCAAACAGTTTTCTGACTTCAAAATAAGTCTAATGTCAAGATGAATTCACATACCACTCCATCGGTTATGTTTTTACATCTATATTCAAATGATTGAACAATATCTCTTTGTTATGGAAATCACATGGTGCTTATCTTTTTCCATTTTAGATTGTGGCATAGAGCTGAATCTACACAACAGATGACCTGGGACATGGATTTATGTCAACAGAAGACCATTTTGAGGTTTGAAAACATCTGACACAATTGGATTATGGAGTGTAATGTCCCTTTAAGTACACTATCAGCTAGCCTAAAGAGTTTGTCCCAGTAGTTGAGTTGGAGTGTCTCTCTCTTCTTACCCCACACTGATGAACTGCCTCATCTCCTGTCGCCGCGAGCGACACTATCAGCTAGCCTAAAGAGTTTGTCCCAGTAGTTGAGTTGGAGTGTCTCTCTCTTCTTACCCCACACTGAAGAACTGCCTCATCTCCTGTCGCCGCGAGCGCATCATCTGCTTGTACTCCCCGATGCGCAGCTTTTTCCCGTCGATGATGCAGGTCCTCTTGGGCCGGGGCTTGTACTTGTAGTTGGGGTACTTCTCCAGATGGTTTTTACTGAGACGGGCCTGTTCCTCATAGTATGGCTGCTTCTCCTGGTTGCTCATGGACTTCCAGCGAGAGCCTGGACATGGATAACGGGACACACGCACCAAGAGTCAGGGTTGAAACACAAACTACAGCGTAAGGACGAACACACACACAAACAAACTCACTCACATATTCACACACACTCACACTCAACGACAACATGAGGGTATTGGTGTTCGAAGAGTGTATTGGAGTCAGTTTGTCCAGTATGGTCCTGTAAATATTTTTTCACCGTTTAGTGGATTACAATGTTCTGTAAATTGATTGTTTATGTTTTAATAATGGGGTTAAATTAGCCATTGAACAGTATGTGTCAGTACTTCCACTGCACTGAATCTATACTGTCTTACTTCAATCATAGCAGGACATCTCTTCAGGTAGCCTCTAATAAGAGAAACTACTCGTTTGAAAAAACAGTCTTTAGGATTGGCAGGGGATCTCTGATACATTGTGTTCTCAACATGTCTCTCCTATAAGCACCCAGCTGACAGAACAAGTGGACAGGTCCGTTACCGCAGGAATGGAGCACATCTGCTTTCTGACAACCCATTATACACACCGCAGATAGGACACACACAGAGAGGAATCTAGGCCTGCGTCCCAAATCGCACCCTATTTCCTAGTTAGTGCACTACTTTTGGCCAGGGTCCACAGGGCTCTAGTCGAAAGCAGTGCTCTATATAGGGATTGGGGTGCCATTTGGGATGCATCTAGGAATCTGTTTACCAACGTTTATCGAAACTCCCTTATTTTTTTTACTAAGGAAACAGGAAACAGTGAGGACACTCCTTTTTTTCATCATGTCCCTCGTCTCCAGCTGTGTTATTGTCTGGGCAGCACACACTCCATCCTCTCCTGATCGCCTCTCAGGTCTAGCGTTTCCCTGGTGTCACCACAAGTAAACCGCTAGCTAGGTAAATATCCGGAATGTTCTGTCTGATAGGTGAACTCTGACCCTCAATTTTTTACCCCAACTTTGAGTGATGAGATTTGAGCTATCCAATTCTTTAGAATGATAACTTCAGTGATATTGAACAATGGTCTATGGATGAGAAAAGTGCAAAGATTGTATATCTTTAATTCAGCGTTCAGTTTGCATCTAAAATATTTTAGCAAACAAAGTCACCTAATACCATTTGCTCAAAGCTAAACATTTTAGCCTAGTGGAACACCAATTCACGACAGAAAACTATTTTCTCTCTAAGTATATACAAAGCTGTAGCTAAAGACCTAAAGACCAGGCACATAGTCCCCCTTCTAAAAAACAGCTCCTACATGTTGCCAAGCAACATTCCAAGTTCATTCATGCAGTCTATGAACTATGAGGGCTGTCTCCCAAATAGCACCATATTCCCTATATAGGAATATGGGCCCTGGTAAAAAGTTGGGCACTGTATACTGTTTGAAATAGGGTGCCATTTGGGATGTAGATCGGACTTAAGTCTCAAGACAGTGGAGCCGTTCAGCCATTCTGTGTACAGCAAAGTTTAGTGCTCTGTGAATAGCTATCTGTGTTAGTTAGCTAGCTAGTATCAACACAAGAAGCACTTTTCACTGCATACATCCATCACCTCAGTTGGGGTCTCAGTGGAGTGTATGTGTGTGTGAGAAAGAGAGTTCAATGTAAATACTGTATTTTGTAAGGAAAATATATATATCTTTCCAATATAGTGTTTGAATTATTAAGTTAGATTGAATTAAATAAGGTCAGATACATTGATTGATTCATCGATCGATTGGTAGTTGAGTGATGTACAATATTTTGAATATATTATTGAATGTTTAGGTGGAGGTGGGGGGGTAGTAGTAATGCTCTGTTTCTGTCTCATAAGCACACAGTGTGCACAGTTACCTCTATAAAAGAGCATGCCTGCAAACTATCTATTTAATGGACCACCATGTTTTGTATTTAAGAGGCCACCAACAATTTCCTCAAGGCGAGACAACTGTTCCTATTGGACAAATTCCGCTAGGACCCTCCCCGTTTCTTTCCGTTTGCTTCTGTTTAAGAAACATTTTGCAACAGAATTGGCGTAATGAATATGCCTTAGTGGACAGCCAGTATAAAATGCCCTCTTGCACCAGCAGCATAGTGCAGATGCCAGCCTATAGAATAAAAGTTAGAGGGAGTGCCCCCCTTTTGAGGAACTCCCCTGTGGTGTTGTGCTCCATCCTGCCAACACCAAAAAAAACAAGTTTAATTTAAGAAGATCATGAGTGGGGCTTTTATTGCTCAATCTAATTCATGCTGATTATAAAAATTAAAACAGATATTCTCAAACTCGCAAACTTTTGATTGACTTAAACAGCTGCTTAAACAAAGCAAGAGCATCATTTATTTTTCAACTCAAAGCAATGAGGCCCAATCAGTCCTCCACGACAACAAAATAATAAACAACATAGTAGGCTAATTAGTCCTTCGTTTTTGGGTTATGCTTAGCCCAGAAGACGGGGTGTGAGTCCTCAGACTTGGAGGGAAGTAAACGTCATTCCGCCACCCAAGAATAGCAGAGGACACTTTAATGGTTCAAGCAGCTGGTCAATCAGCCCGTTGTACAAGTGCTTAGCAAACTGTAGAAGTGCTTTGCAAAAGGAATTTTTTTTGTGTGTTTGATAAAATATAAAGTTATTTTACAACAACAAAAAATTAAAAACAGACTTACAGCATGCTTATAGAGAAGTGCACTCAACATGCTCGGCACTGACACAAATAACAGATTACAGGCTGAAAGAAATTGATAGTAAGAAGATCGGTAGCTGTCCTGTTAGAATTCAGCACAGCTTTTAATGTCATTGATCATAACCTTTTGCTGAAAAAACATAGGTGTCATGGATTTGCATCCTCTGCCTTATTATGGATTGAGAGTTACCTATCTAATAGAACAATGAGGGTTTTCATTAATGGAAGACTCTCTCATGCAAATTCAGTTGAGTGTGGTGTACCGCAGGGCAGCTGACTATGGCCATTATTGTTTTCTGTTTTTACAAATGACCTCCACTGACCTTAAATAAAGCCTGTGTGTCTATGTACGCTGACGACTCAACAGTATACACGTTGGCGGCAACAATAAAATAACTAACGGACACCCTTAACATAGAGCTCCAGTCAGTTTTAGAATGGGTAACTAGCCATAGCCTGGTGGTAAATATCTCAAAAACAGAAAGCATAATTTTTGGGACAAACCACTCACTCAATGCTAAACCTCGTTTAGATCTATTATTGAATAATGTGGCTATTGAGCAAGTTGAGCAAACTAAACTGCTGGGTGTAACCGTAGATTGCAAGCTGCCATATTCAAAACATAGACTCGATGGTTGCTAAAATGGGAAGAGTTCTGTCCATGATAGGGTGTTGTTCTGCCTTCTTGACATCTCAGCCGACCAGACAGGTCCTACAGGCCCTAGTTTTGTCACAGCTAGACTACTGCCCAGCTGTGTGGTCATGTACGGCAAAGAAGCACATAGGTCAATTGATGTTGATCCAGAACACCAGGAGCACATATTGCACTTAGATGTATAAGGAAGGAAAGTGTCAGTAACATGCATGTCAGTCTCTCCTGGCTCAAAGTTGAGGAGAAATTGACTGCATCACTATTAGTCTTTGTGAGAGGTGTTGATGGTACCGAACTGTCTGTTCAGTTGGCACACAGTTCGGACACTCATCGGTACAACACAAGGCATGCAACCAGAGGTCTCTTCACAGTCCCCAGGTCCAGAACAGATCCTGGAAAACACACAGTATTAAATAGAGCCATGACTACATGGAACTCTTCCATCCTAGGTAATACACAGCAATAAACAGCTTCTACCACAAGCCATAAGACTCCTGAACAGCTAATCAAACGGCTACCCAGAATATTTGCATTGCCCCCCCCCCCCCCCACGCTGCTGCTACTCTGTTATTATCCATGCATAGCCACTTTAACAACTCTACCTACATGTACATAATTATCTCAATTACCTCGACACCTGTGCACCCACACATTGACTCTGTATATAGCCACTTTAACAACTCTACCTACATGTACATAATTACCTCGACACCTGTGCACCCACACATTGACTCTGTATATAGCCACTTTAACAACTCTACCTACATGTACATAATTACCTCGACACCTGTGCACCCACACATTGACTCTGTATATAGCCACTTTAACAACTCTACCTACATGTACATAATTACCTCGACACCTGTGCACCCACACATTGACTCTGTATATAGCCACTTTAACAACTCTACCTACATGTACATAATTACCTCGACACCTGTGCACCCACACATTGACTCTGTATATAGCCACTTTAACAACTCTACCTACATGTACATAATTACCTCGACACCTGTGCACCCACACATTGACTCTGTATATAGCCACTTTAACAACTCTACCTACATGTACGTAATTACCTCGACACCTGTGCACCCACACATTGACTCTGTATATAGCCACTTTAACAACTCTACCTACATGTACATAATTACCTCGACACCTGTGCACCCACACATTGACTCTGTATATAGCCACTTTAACAACTCTACCTACATGTACATAATTACCTCGACACCTGTGCACCCACACATTGACTCTGTATATAGCCACTTTAACAACTCTACCTACATGTACATAATTACCTCGACACCTGTGCACCCACACATTGACTCTGTATATAGCCACTCTATTGTTATTTAATTCTGCTTCTTTGTTATTCGTCTTACTTTTTGGGTATTTTCTTAAAACTGAATGGTTGATTAAGGGCTTGTAAGTAAGCATTTCACTGTAACACCTGTTATGTTCGACGCATGTGACAACATATGATTTGATAAAAAATAAGATCAAATAACACCTTACTGCACAAAGGGGACTGTGAAGAGACACAGCCATTTTATATATATTGTATTGTAATTTGCACTGTACTATGTATTACACCTAGATATTGTGTGTACTGATATGTAGGCTGTGTGTGACATTTTAAATGTATGTAGATCGGTCCTTGACTAATAATGTTCTGTACTATGTATGATGTCATGTTTCATGTGGACCCCAGAAAGAGTAGCTGCTGCTGTTGTAGCGGCTAATGGGGATCCTAATAAACATCAATACTAAATACCAAACAATTTGACTAATCTATTTTTCCAAGTCCTATTCTTGAAGATAAAGGGGTACTAAATAATTGAAATGACTGGAAATCTGACAGATAGTTTTTTTTTTATGTAAAGATTTTGTCACGATAGTCGTAAGGAGAGGACCAAAATGCAGCGTGGTATGTGTTCATGATGATTTTTTAATTAAAGAAAGCACTGAACACTAAATACAAACTATACAAAACAATAAACAAATAACGACCGTGAAGCTATAATGAGAACTGTGCTGACACAAGCAACTAACATAGACAATCACCCACAACCCACAATGACAAAACAGGCTACCTTAATATGGCTCCCAATCAGAGACAATGACTAACACCTGCCTCTGATTGAGAACCATATCAGGCCAAACACAGAAACAGACAAACTAGACATACAACATAGAATTCCCACTCAGATCACACCCTGACCAAACAAAACATAGAAACATACAAAGCAAACTATGGTCAGGGTGTGACAAATATAGCCTAATCATGGCTTAATCATATTATTATATGAAGTAGAAATGGGTTAGAACATACATACAGAACCATACAGAACCAACACAAAGTACGCTCTCGTTGGCTGGCCCTCGCTTCATACCCACTGCCAAACCCACTGGTTCCAGGTCATGTACAAGTCTCTGCTAGGTAAAGCCCCGCCTTATCTCAGCTCACTGGTCACCATAGCAGCACCCACCCGTAGAACGTGCTCCAGCAGGTATATCTCACTGGTCACCCCCAAAGCCAATTCTTCCTTTGACCGCCTTTCCTTCCAGTTCTCTGCTGCCAATGACTGGGACAAACTGCAAAAATCTCTGAAGCTGGAGACTCATCTCCCTCACTAGCTTTAAGCACCAGCTGTCAGAGCAGCTCACAGATCACTGCACCTGTACATAGCCCATCTGTAAACAGCCCATCCATCTACCTACCTCATCCCCATACTGTATGTATTTATTTATCTTGCTCCTTTGAACCCCAGTATCTCTACTTGCACATTCATCTTCTGCACATCTACCATTCCAGCGTTTAATTGCTATATATTACTTCGCCACCATGGCCTATTTATTGCCTTAGCTGCCTTATCCTACCTCATTTGCACACACTGTATATAGACTTTTTGTTTTCTTTTTTTCTTCTGTATTATTGACTATGTTTTGTTTACTCCATGTGTAACTCTGTGTTGTTGTATGTGTCGAATTGCTATGCTTTATCTTGGCCAGGTCGCAGTTGCAAATGAGAACTTGTTCTCAACTAGCCTACCTGGTTAAATAAAGGTGAAATAAAAAATAAATAAAAACAAGGCCACAGTGTATGGGGGCCATCTTTAAAAATATAAATTTGTATATTGTTAGGTGTTTTATACACTTTATTAAAGGGATACTTCATTATTTTGGCAATGAGGCCCTTTATGTAGTTCTCCAGAGTCAGATGAACTTGTTGATACCATTTTTATGTCTCTGAGTGCAGTTTGAAGGAAGTTGCTCACTAGCACTACCACAATTGCTAACTAGCATGCTAGCAGATACCCATAGACTTCCAGTCATTTTGCTAACGCTAGTTAGCATTGGCTCATGAAAGTACCTTTATATTCCTTCATACTGGAAACAGAGACATTAAATTGATATCCACCAGTTCATCTGACTCTGGGGAAGTAGATAAAGGGCCTCATTGCTAAAATGCCGAAGTATCCCTTAAAGACCGCTAGGAAATTAGAGGGTGAGACAGGCAAGTGGGAGAAAGTGTGAGAGGGATGGACGCATGGATTGAAACCTGGTCTCCAGTGGGGAGTTTTATTTGTAACATGCCAGGGAGTTTTACCACTACACCACGGCTCTGAACAAAAGAGGTCATCTTACCCAGGATCTTGCTGATGTTGGAGTTATGCATGTCGGGGAAGGTCTGCAGGATCTTCCTCCTCTCGTCCTTGGCCCACACCATGAAGGCATTCATGGGCCTCTTGATGTGGGGCTCGGCACTGTTCCTGCCCCTGGCCTCCCTGAAGACCCGTGCTTCCGTAGTGCTGGCACCACCTGTGGGATGGGAGGGACATTGCGTTACTTACTCAATCGCTCACTTGTTTGTGCAAAAAAAGCCACAAAATGTCACAAGTACATGTACTGCACTGTATGTCAAAGAGCTGTGACGACGCTCCGATTATCAGCCAGATAAGATCTCCATTTATTCTCCCGTGTATACAGCTCTGATTTCAAGCTATAGCGTGATGAATGCTTCCCAATCCACCGTAGCCTGTAAACACTGGAGGTTTATGGAAAACAGGTGGGCTTCTGGGCCAGAAAAGAGAAAAGTCCCCAATCTGTTTTAACTGCCTTCCTTCTGCTTGCATACTTCGGCAGGGTGGAATTGTCTGAAACACAAACAGTACTAGTGGGTTGGAAAGAGGGGGAGAATATAGAATACCGTTTCTAGTTCCCCGTAGACATAAGTCCTTCATTTGAAAAACAACAAAACGGAAAACCTGCCACTTTATTTGTATTTAGCTGAGGGATTGGTGATGGGGTTATTTAACAAAGCTCATTAGGCCTTAAATGATCAGAAACAGCTGTAAATATCATAGAGTGGGCCTTTAAATGGGCAATCTGCTGTTTCTGCATCACTTTTTGGAGTGATATGCACCCAATGTTTCTTGACTAATACAACTTATAAATGCCTCATGAGCTTAGTTCAACTGTCATACCCCATCAGAACCCAGAATATAAGCTTGTTTAACTCCAACGTTTGTAAACAAAGTAAATGTAAACAAATACTGTATAGACTCAAAACATGGTTACAACTATACTTTGGATATCATGGATGGTCAGTCCTTGCGTCTATAGCTCTCTCTTTGAATGGTGACATTTCTCCAGCCCTATCCCTCAGCTTTTTACTGAAACCATGGTGGGGATTATGTTTTGTTATAGTTTCAACTGCTGATTGCTGCTTTAAGTGCAAGGCATCTGTTTGGAGAACATTTTGCTTGGACTGTCAAGTGTCCACTTCTGAGAAGTTCCCAAAAGGAACACAATACATATTTATGTCTGGTGAATACCTGTGTTCAGAGCAAACTCTCTGTCTGTGTCTATTCTATAGGGAACACAGTTGAAAGAGGCCCAAAAAATGTGGCGCCACCTCATGCATGTTAACATTAAAAGACTACTCCCTAAGTTTGTTTTACTCACTGCTTTAGCACACTGCCAACCCGTATGTCTTAGCCGTGTCTGAATCCTGGCATAGCAAAACCACCAAAACCCCTGAAATCTCCATACCTAACTATAACATTTTTCGCCAAGATAGAACTGCCAAAGGGGGCGGTGTTGCAATCTACTGCAAAGATAGCCTGCAGAGTTCTGTCATACTATTCAGGTCTTTACCCAAACAATTCGAGCTTGTACTTCTAAAAATTCACCTTTCCAGAAATAAGTCTCTCAATGTTGCTGCTTGCTATGGACCACCCTCTGCCCCCAGCTGTGCCCTCGACACCATATGTGAATTGATTGCCCCCCATCTATCTTCTGAGCTCGTGCTGCTAGGTTACCTAAACTGGGACATGCTTAACACCCCGGCCATCCTACAATCTAAGCTTGATTCCCTCAATCTCACCTAAATTATCAATAAACCTACCAGGTACAACCCCAAATCCATAAACACAGGCACCCTCATAGATATCATCCTAACTAACTCGCCCTCCAAATACACCTCTGCTGTTTTCAATCAAGATCTCAGCGATCACTGCCTCATTGCCTGCATCCGTAATGGGTCTGCGACCAAACGACCACCCCTCATCACTGTCCAGTGTTAATCTGCATAATTGTAATTATTTGCCTACCTCATGCCTTTTGCACACAATGTATATATAGACTCCCCTTTTTTTCTACTGTGTTATTGACCTGTTAATTGTTTACTCCATGTGTAACTCTGTGTTGTCTGTTCACACTGCTATGCCTTATCTTGGCCAGGTCGCAGTTGCAAATGAGAACTTGTTCTCAACTAGCCTACCTGGTTAAATAAAGGTGAAATAAAAAAATAAAAAATAAAAACTGTCAAATGCTCCCTAAAACACTTCTCCGAGCAGGCCTTTCTAATCGATCTGGCCGGGATATCCTGGAATGACATTGACCTCATCCCGTCAGTAGAGGATGCCTGGTTATTCTTTAAAAGTGCCTTCCTCACCATCTTAAATAAACATGCCCCATTCACAAAATGTAGAACTATGAATAGATATAGTCCTTGGTTCACTCCAGACCTGTCTGCCCTTGACCAGCACAAAAACATCCTGTGGTGTTCTGCGTTAGCATCGAATAGCCCCCGTGATATGCAACTTTTCAGGGAAGTTAGGAACAAATATACACAGGCAGTTAGGAAAGCTAAGGCTAGCTTTTCAAACAGAAACTTGCATCCTTTAGTACAAACTCAAAAATGATCTGGGACACTGTAAAGTCCATGGAGAATAAGAGCACCTCCTCCGAGTTGGCCACTGCTCTGAGGCTAGGAAACACTGTTAGCACTGATAAATCCACTATAATTGAGAATTTCAATAAGCATTTCTCTACGGCTGGCCATGCTTTCCACCTGGCTACCCCTACCCCGGGCAACTGCCCGGCACCCTCCACAGCAACCCGCCAAAGCCCCCACCAATTCTCCTTCACCCAAATCCAGATAGCTGATGTTCTGAAAGAGCTGCAAAATCTGGACCCCTACAAATCAGCTGGGCTAGACAATCTGGATCCTCTCTTTCTAAAATTAACTGCCGAAATTGTTGCATCCCCTATTACTAGCCCGTTCAACCTTTCTTTCGTATCGTCTGAGATTCCCAAAGATTGGAAAGCTGCCGCGGTCATCCCCCTCTTCAAAGGGGGTGACACTCTAGACCCAAACTGCTACAGACCTATATGTATCCAACCCTGTCTTTCTAAGGTCTTCAAAAGCTAAGTTAACAAAACAATTACCGACCATTTCGAATCTCACCGTACCTTCTCCGCTATGAAATCTGATTTCAGAGCTGGTCATGGGTGCACCTCAGCCACGCTCAAGGTCCTAAACGACATCATAACCGCCATCGATAAGAGACATTACTGTGCAGCCGTATTCATCAACCTGGCCAAGGCTTTCGACTCTGTCAATCACCACATTCTTATTGGCAGACTCGACAGCCTTGGTTTCTCAAATGATTGCCTCACCTGGTTTACCAACTACTTCTCTGATAGTGTTCAGTGTGTCAAATCGGAGGGCCTGTTGTTCAAACCTCTGGCAGTGTCTATGGGGGTGCCACAGGGTTCAATTCTCAGGCTGACTCTCTCCTCTGTATACATCAATGATGTCTCTCTTGCTGCTGGTGATTCTCTGATCCACCTCTACGCAGATGACAGCATTCTGTATACTTTGGCCCCTCTTTGGACACTGTGTTAACTAACCCCCAGACGAGCTTCAATGCCATACAACTCTCCTTCCGTAGCCTCCAACTGCTCTTAAATGCAAGTAAAACTAAATGCAAGCTAGTCAATCGATCACTGCCCGCACCTGCTCGCCCGTCCAGCATCACTACTCTGGATGGCTCTGACTTAGAATATGTGGACAACTACAAATACCTAGGTGTCTTGTTAGACTGTAAACTCTCCTTCCAGACTCACATTAAGCATTTCCAATCCAAAATTAAATCTAGAATCGGCTTCCTATATCGCAACAAAGCATCCTTCACTCATGCTGCCAAACATACCCTCGTAAAACTGACCATCCTACCGATCCTCGACTTCAGCGATGTCATCTATAAAATAGCCTCCAACACTCTACTCAACAAATTGGATGCAGTCTATCACAGTGCCAAGCCCCATACACTACCCACCACTGTGACCTGTACTCTCTCGTTGGTTGGCCCTTGCTTCATACTCCTAAACTACCTAAACCATACATGTGTCTTATATCATTTTAAAGTTAATCTTGTTGTTAATCCCACCAAAGTGTCCGATTTCAAATAGGCTTTTCAGCGAAAGCACTACAAACGATTATGTCAGGTCTCCATCAAACCACAATAAGCACAGCCAGACACATGGAATTATAGATATACCTCTCCTTAATGCAACTACTGTGTCAGATTTTTTTTTAAACATTACAGAAAAAGCAACCCATGCAATAATCTGAGACGGAGCTCAGAACAATAGCCAAATTAGCCACCATGTTGGAGTCAACAGAAACCAGAAAATACATGATAAATGTTTCCTTACCTTTGATGAACTGCATCAGAATACAATCCTAGGAATCCCAGGTCCACAATAAATGCTTGATTTGTTCGAAAATGTCTGTTATTTATGTCCAATTAGCTACTTTGGTTAGCGCGTTTGGTAAATAATTTCAAAGTCACAAAGCGCGTCCACTATAACATGACGAAATGTCCAAAAGTTCCGTAAAAGTCAGTAGAAACATGTCAAACGATGTACTGAATCAATCTTTAGAATGTTGTTTACATACATCTTGAATAACGTTCCAACCGGAGAATTAGAATGACTTCAGATGAGCGGTGGAACGCAGGTCCTTCCCATGTGAAAGCATATGGTGAAAGCATGGTCAACTCGTGGCAGTGGTTACTATTTCCTGTCTCATTCGACCCCCCTTCACATTAGAGTCATCAAACAAAGTTCTATTGACTGTTGACATCTAGTGGAAGGCGTAGGAAGTGAAAACTCATCCGTATCTCGCTGTAATTTCAATGAAAGCTTGGTTGGAAATCTGCCACCCCCAGAAAAAATCCAAACAGGAAGTGGAATTTCTCAGGTTTTTGCCTGCAACATGAGTTCTGTTATACTCACAGACAGTTTTAAAAACTTCAGAGTGTTTTCTATCCAATACTACTAACAATATGCCAATATTAGCATCTACGACTGAGGAGCAGGCTGTTTACTATGGGCACCTCTCATCCAAGCTACTCAATACTGCCCCTGCAGCCATAAGAAGTTAAGTTTCCCCAACAGCAACCTTTTCCTGGCTGCTATTTCCTCCACCATCACCTCAATGTCTTTTCTTGGTTATCCATTTTTTATTTTGATATATCTAGTCTGATGGTTAAATGTATGAAAAATAACGAAATAACCAAATCCGATCATCCCTGTCACATAGGCTTATTTATTGGTTTCAAGCACGTCACTAACGTCAATGCAGAAATACATTTATTTACAAAGTTCTTAAGAAAGATATTTACGAAGTTTCTAAGAACATTTTGAAGAATTGCATTTATGAACTATGTTATGAACTTCCTATTTTTTTCATAAGTAAAGTTTTGTGAATCCGGCCCCTGGGGTGCAGAAAAATGGCATTAGGTGCTCTGGACTCATGAGTCAAAATTTGAAATATTTGGCTGTAACAGAAGGCAGTTTGTTCGCTGAAGGACTGGAGAGCGGTACACGAATGAGTGTCTGCAGGCAACAGTGAAGCATGGTGGAGGTTCCTTGCAAGTTTTGTGCTGCATTTCTGCAAATGGAGTTGGGGATTTGGTCAGAATGAATGGTCTCCTGAGATGATGAGAAGTACAGGCAGATACTTATCCATCATGCAATACCATCAGGGAGGCATCTGATTGGCCCCAAATGTATTCTGCAGCATGACAACAACCCCAAACATACAGTGAACGTCATTAAGAACTATTTTCAGCGTAAAGAAGAACAAGGAGTCCTGGAAGTGATGGTATGGCCCCCACAGAGCCCTGATCTCAACATCATCGAGTCTGTCTGGGATTACATGAAGAGAGAGAAGAACCCAAGGCTGCCTAAATCCACAGAGGAACTGTGGTTAGTTCTCCAAGATGTTTGGGCCAACCTACCTGCTGAGTTCCTTCAAAAACTGTGTGCAGGTGTACCTAGATGAATTGATGCTGTTTTGAAGGCAAAGGGGGGTCACACCAAATATTGATTTGATGTAGATTTTTCTTCCGTTCACTCACTTTGCATTTTGTTAGTTGATAAATATAAACTATTAACATGACTATTTTTGAAAGCATTCTTACTTAACAGCATTTTTTCACACATGCCTAAAACCTTTGCACAGTACTGTATATATACAGTGGGGAGAACAAGTATTTGATACACTGCCGATTTTGCAGGTTTTCCTACTTACAAAGCATGTAGAGGTCTGTAATTATTATCATAGGTACATTTCAACTGTGAAAATCCAGAAAATCACATTGTATGATTTTTAAGTAATTAATTAACATTTTATTGCATGACATAAGTATTTGATACATCAGAAAAGCATAACTTAATGTTTGGTACAGAAATCTTTGTTTGCAATTACAGAGATCATACATTTCCTGTAGTCCTTGACCAGTTTTGCACACACTGCAGCAGGGATTTTGGCCCACTCCTCCAAACAGACCTTCTCCAGATCCTTCAGGTTTCGAGGCTGTCGCTGGGCAATACGGACTTTCAGCTCCCTCCAAATATTTTCTATTGGGTTCAGGTCTGGAGACTGGCTAGGCCACTCCAGGACCTTGAGATGCTTCTTACGGAGCCACTCCTTAGTTACCCTGGCTGTGTGTTTCGGGTCGTTGTCAACTGGAAGACCCAGCCAATAACCATCTTCAATGCTCTTACTGAGGGAAGGAGGTTGTTGGCCAAGATCTCACGATACATGGCCCCATCCATCCTCCCCTCAATACGGTGCAGTCGTCCTGTCCCCTTTGCAGAAAAGCATCCCCAAAGAATGATGTTTCCACCTCCATGCTTCACGGTTGGGATGGTGTTCTTGGGGTTGTACTCATCCTTCTTCTTTCTCCAAACGCGGCGAGTGGAGTTTAGACCAAAAAACTATATTTTTGTCTCATCAGACCACATGACCTTCTCCCGTTCCTCCTCTGGATCATCCAGATGGTCATTAGCAAACTTCAGATGGGCCTGAACATGCGCTGTCTTGAGCAGGGGGACCTTGCGTGCGCTGCAGGATTTTAATCCATGATGGCGTAGTGTGTTACTAATGGTTTTCTTTGAGACTGTGGTCCCAGCTCTCTTCAGGTCATTGACCAGGTCCTGCCGTATAGTTCTGGGCTGATCCCTCACCTTCCTCATGATCATTGATGCCCCACGAGGTGAGATCTTGCATGGAGCCCCAGACCGAGGGTGATTGACCGTCATCTTGAACTTCTTCCATTTTCTAATAATTGTGCCAACAGTTGTTGCCTTCTCACCAAGCTGCTTGTCTATTGTCCTGTAGCCCATCCCAGCCTTGTGCAGGTCTACAATTCTATCCCTGATGTCCTTTCACAGCTCTCTAGTCTTGGCCATTGTGGAGAGGTTGGAGTCTGTTTGATTGAGTGTGTGGACAGGTGTCTTTCATACAGGTAACGAGTTCAAACAGGTGCAGTTAATACAGGTAATGAGTGGAGAACAGGAGGGCTTCTTAAAGAAAAACTAACAGGTCTGTGAGAGCCGGAATTCTTACTGGTTGGTAGGTGATCAAATACTTATGTCATGCAATAAAATGCAAATGAATTACTTAAAAATCATACAATGTGATTTTCTGGATTTTTGTTTTAGATTCCATCTCTCACAGTTGAAGTGTACCTATGATAAAAATGACAGACCTCTACATGCTTTGTAAGTAGAAAAACCTGCAAAATCGGCAGTGTATCAAATACTTGTTCTCCCCACAGTATGTTTTCTATTATTATGAATGTTCAGGGGCTGCTGCTACAACCTCAGCACCCCTACTTCCTGCGGCTATGCTAATGTATTATAAATATCCATTTGACCTCTCTCTTCTCTTTTCCTCTGTTCTACTATCATGCACCAAGTTGTAAGCATACACACAAACATCAACAGAATGCACTTACATAAAAGTATTGAGAACTGAAAGAGATAGTTGCGGAAGAAGAACAACAGAAATGTAGAAAGAAAGAAAGAGACAGACGAAACCCACCATGAAGATCCTCAGGTCTGGTGAGGTCAATGACTCTGTGGCCCATCTTTCCATCCTCTCCCAGGTTGCCCAGGTGCTGACTCAAACTCTCAAAGTGCATCTGCTCCTAAAATACAAAGAGGTCAAAGGTCAATCAGGGTTGAGTACAGTTCGAGTCCGCCTAATAGTAATAGATAATGATAGATAGATAGATAGATAGATAGATAGATAGATGATAGATAGATAGATAGATAGATAGATAGATAGATAGATATATAGGAGGGAAAAGAGAGAGAGCGCCCCCCCCCAAAAGTATGTTTAGCCACTAAAAGAGGCAATACGCCAGATCTACCCAGCGCTACCATGTAAGCTGACTCAGTGCTCCCCACCCATCCTGCCTACTGTCTCTGATTATTCTGCGCTGCCTGCCTGCCATCCCGCCCTCTCCCTCAAATGAGTCCAGCATGCAGTCTGTAGCCCTCCAGCTAAAATTACCCTGCCACGCTCCCGAACTGTGCTGGAAAACAAGGGCCTCCACAATCACCACACATCCACTCATTCCTCCACCTCTCCTCCTCCTCTCCCTGTTTTCTGGTGACAAAGGCATTTTGTTTGATGGAGGGAATGGTTGCTGGATGAAGTCATGCCGCGGTAGACGCTGGCAGCGCCGATGGAACTTGGGGCCTTTTGTTTTTTTATATATATATATATATATGTAGGGAGCCAGGGAGGGCCAATGTCAGCACGACGTTAAGGGCTGTAATCAGACCACCACAGAACATGTGCCTGGGCAGCTCAGCACATACCACAGAATCTGCTCACAGAGAACTAAGAGAGAGGACTAACACTGGACGACCTACTGAGAACTAACACTGGACCAACAGAAGATTTACAGAGATGACTAACACTGGACCAACAGAAGACTTACAGAGATGACTAACACTGGACCAACAGAAGACTTACAGAGATGACTAACACTGGACCAACAGAAGACTTACAGAGATGACTAACACTAGACCAACAGAGGACTTACAGAGATGACTAACACTGGACCAACAGAAGACTTACAGAGATGACTAACACTGGACGAACAGAAGACTTACAGAGATGACTAACACTGGACCAACAGAAGACTTACAGAGATGACTAACACTGGACCAACAGAGGACTTACAGAGATGACTAACACTGGACCAACAGAGGACTTACAGAGATGACTAACACTGGACCAACAGAAGACTTACAGAGATGACTACCACTGGACCAACAGAGGACTTACAGAGATGACTACCACTGGACCAACAGAGGACTTACAGAGATGACTAACACTGGACGAACAGAAGACTTACAGAGATGACTAACACTGGACCAACAGAAGACTTACAGAGATGATCAAACAGAGGATTTACAAAGAGGACTAATTTAGGACTTAATCTGTAACAGGACTCAGTATGACAGCAGGCCTAGAGTCAGTCCAATGTGGTCGCTTGTAAATGACAACAATGACTAATCAACATTAGCTACATAGTTCAAAGCTATAAAATACCATCATCAGATATACTATTATTACTTGACAGGAATGGGGCTTGTCCAACATTCAACTCAATCTATATTTCCGAACTTAAAGAGACACACAGAGTTCCTCTATTGCCTGGGCTCTCCTGAACTCGTTGGCTGGGCACACATTTTAACGGGTTGCTATGGCAGCGCTATAAACACTGCACCGGCCGAGCAGTTTTATCAGCGTCATGTTCAGCTCATTACTGCGTCGACGTGTACAGGCAAACCCTGCTCTAACTGACCCGCAACATTTACTGCCTCCTCCAGGAGCTATGAAGTCCCTCACTCCTCCTCCTCCTCCTCTCCCCCTTCCTGGTTTCACTGTGCCTGTCCTCTCTCAATACAGATGCCTTGTCCTGTTGTCCATGGAAAGTGAAGGAGCTCACACCCTGTTTCATCCAGTTGTAGCAGCAATAATACATATTTATATCTATAAGGCCTTGATTTTGGACGCAAAAGTACTTGTATATGACTTTGCTCAAAAACTACAAGGTGCATACTGACAATGAGAATGCACACCAGAACAGCCAGTGAATACCACAACACATTTCCGGTTGACTGACAACAGATACTGCTGTGTGGTGACTGGCCTGGCTTGACTCAAGTCACCCACATTTCTACTGTTCTCCTCAACGGTCCCTCCTTTCCCTGCAGTGTGGCACACAAAAGAGCTGGTGTAACGTAGTTGAGTAGTCCCGACAGCTGATGTCAACTACTGACAGAGTTAAGTAGGCTTAGTGACAGGACGTTCTATAAAGTACCAGTGCTGAGTAGGACACACTAAATGCTCTACGCAAGGCCAGCTCACTCAAAACTGGAATAAACTTACTCCACACACACACACACACACACAAACAGTCACACACACACTAGTATAGACACACACACAAACACACACTAAAATACATGTAGACACACACAAACA